>NC_037670.1:133284068-133504123 GCF_003255815.1 Theropithecus gelada
TTTTCCAAGTTGTTTCCATTTTCCCCCTCACTTTCAGGCACCCCAATCAGATGTAGATTTGGTCTTTTTACATAATCCCATGCTTCTTGCAGGCTTTGTTCATTTCTTTTTCTTCTTTTTTCTTTAGATTTCTCTTCTCGCTTCATTTCATTCATTTGATCCTCAATCGCTGATACTCTTTCTTCCAGTTGATCGAGTCGGTTACTGAAGCTTGTGCATTTGTCACAAATTTCTCGTGTCATGGTTTTCTTCTCTGTCCATTCATTTATGGCCTTCTCTGCATTAATTATTCTGGTTATCAATTCTTCCACTCTTTTTCCAAGCTTTTTAGTTTCTTTGCGCTGGGTACGTAATTCCTCCTTTAGCTCTGAGAAGTTTGATGGACTGAAGCCTTCTTCTCTCATCTTGTCAAAGTCATTCTCCGTCCAGCTTTGATCCATTGCTGGCGATGAGCTGCGTTCCTTTGGAGGGGGAGATGTGCTCTTATTTTTTGAATTTCCAGCTTTTCTGCCCTGCTTTTTCCCTATCTTTATGGTTTTATCTGCCTCTGGTCTTTGATGATGGTGACGTACTGATGGGGTTTTGGTGTAGGTGTCCTCCCTGTTTGTTAGTTTTCCTTCTAACAGTCAGGACCCTCAGCTGTGGGTCTGTTGGAGATTGCTTGAGGTCCACTCCAGACCCTGTTTGCCTGGGTGTCAGCAGCAGAGGCTGCAGAAGATAGAATACTGCTGAACAGTGAGTGTACCTGTATGATTCTTGCTTTGGAAGCTTCCTCTCAGGGGTGTACTCCACCATGTGAGGTGTGTGGTGTCGGTCTGCCCCTAGTGGAGGATGTCTCCCAGTTAGGCTACTCAGGGGTCAGGGACCCACTTGAGAAGGCAGTCTGTCTGTTCTCAGATCTCACCCTCCGTGTTGGGACATCCACTGCTCTCTTCAAAGCTGTCAGACAGAGTTGCTTGCATCTGCAGAGGTTTCTGCTGCTTTTTGTTGTTGTTGTTGTTGTTGTTATTTAGCTGTGCCCTGTCCCCAGAGGTGGAGTCTACAGAGACTGGCAGGCCTCCTTGAGCTGCTGTGAGCTCCACCCAGGTCGATCTTCCCAGGGCTTTGTTTACCTACTTAAGTCTCAGCAATGGCGGGCGCCCCTCCCCTAGCCTCGCTGCTGCTTTGCGGTGTGGGATATAATCTCCTGGTGTGCCTGTTTGCTTAAAGCGCAGTATTGCAGTGGGAGTTACCGGATTTTCCAGTTGTTGTGTGTCTCTGTTCTCCTGGCTAGGAAAAGGGATTCCCTTACCCCTTGCGCTTCCCAGGTGAGGCGATGCCTCGCCCTGCTTCAGCTCTCCCTAGTTGGGCTGCAACAGCTGACCAGCACCAATTGTCTGGCACTCCCCAGTGAGATGAACCCAGTACCTCAGTTGATAATGGAGAAATCACCTGTCTTCTGTGTCACTGGTGCTGGGAGCTGGTGACTGGGGCTGTTCCTATTCGGCCATCTTGCTCTGTCCCTGAGGTCTCTAGTTAATATTAAAATATTCAGCCACATGTACTAATCAAAACTCTTTTTTTTTTTTTTTGAACAGAGTCTCACTCTGTTGCCCAGGCTGGAGTGCAGTGGTGAGATCTCAGCTCACTGCAACCTCCGCCTCCTGGATTTAAGCGATTCTCCTGCCTCACTCAGCCTCCCAAGTAGCTGGGATTACAAGCATGTTCCACCATGCCAGGCTAACGCCCGGCTAATTTTTGTAGTTTTGATAGAGATGGGGGTGTCACCATGTTGCCCAGGGTGGTCTAGAATGCCTGACCTCAGGTGATTCTCCCACTTTGGCCTCTGAAAATGCTGGGACTACAGGCACGAGCCACCATGCTGGACCCAAAACTCTAAATATAAAGCTGAGATTTCTACCTATTCTTACCTTGAGCCTGCTGCAGGCAGCAATCCTACCGTTGGGAAAATATGTGGTTGCTTACCTCCCTAGCTCTCCTATTTCCTATCTTCATCCCCTTGTCTTGATCTGGTTTTTGACCACTTCGTAATTAGAGTGTAGTCAGAGAAAGAAGGATGGAGAGTTTTTAATTGACTGATGCTATCATTAGCTGGTACCATGCTGTCTGGGACTGTAAGGAGATTAGATTCCTTCTCTGTTAAGGGTACTTTAGAAGCCCTCCCTTCTCTCAGCTTTGGAGGACATCTTACCTGAAGGTTTTTTGACCCTAGCAAGTGCATCGCTAGTTTGGATAACTTCTCACTCTTTTCTTGGGCCTTTAACATTTCTTGATACCTTCAAATTCTCCCGGTTATAGTCAACTGCCATGTGGTTCTCTTGGGCAGGACGTCTCTGCACTAGGTCTTCTGTGTGAGTCTCCCATCTGGTCCATGGAAAGTATTTACGCATTTTCTACTCCAACTGAATCTGGATTCGTAAGCCAATCCCAATTCCTTTGCTTCATTGTCAATAGCAAGCTACCTTCTCTCTCATCCTTTTGATTTCTTACATGTGAGTCAGACAGTTGTCTACTGTGCAACTGTGTCTCTAAACATCAAAGGACACATATTAAGCTCTCCAGGTGGTCTTGTTAACCACTCTTACAAGACTCACGGTGAGAGGAGGTAGCTACTCCCCTAACCTTCCCCTTGGGAGGGATAGGTGGCACTCAGGCACAGTTCTTCCCAAAGAAATCTTCCACTCCAACATCTCTTCAGATACTGAACTCTTGAGCCATTTAAATTCTTCTAGTGGATTTGTGGTTAAAAGATATGTAACCAGTATCCAGAACTTCCTTTTTGAATTCTGTATATAGTCTAGTGACTCCTTTTGAATACAACATCTGTTATATTATTATATATTATATTATGTTATTTTCCTTGGCCAAACTTCCATTTTAATATGTAGTAATATGAAGTACAAGTTTAGTGAGTTCCCTATGCCATACACAAAATCTTCTCTTTATCAGAGACTCCCACATTTGTAAATATCTGAGATAAGGGACTCGTTAAACAAAGGACAGATTATAAATATCTGTCAATAGCTACATAAAGTGGGTGCACCTCTTAATGAAAACTACAGTTAACATTTTGGTGCTCAGGAGAACATAGAGCAAATTAGCAGCTATACTTAGTGAATAATGCTTGAATAAGATTTTTTCCTAATTTTCCATTACCATGATCTTTTATGTTTCCAATTAAGTTATTAGTGCTGGGAGATCAAGATAGAGCTACTTAGGAGCTTTTCAATGGTGGGAGATCATGGGTCTTTGTTGTTAATTAACAGCACAGGAGTATTCCTGTTTCCTTAGGTCTGTAATGGAAATTTCTGCTTGAAGTCTTAGCACCTTTACTATTAGAAAGGAACCATGAGGTACCAGGTGATGTTTTCTCAATTTTCAAAGGCATTGATGAGTACCAAGTAGATTTTTTTCCTTAAAATGATTTTAACTTGATGTTTAATACCTTTATTTTGGAATCACCTTGCTTTTTTAAATTAAACATGAAGAATTCTAGACCACACCCCATATAAATATGATTCAGTAGAACTGTGAGAGGCCCCAGTTGTCAACATTTTAAATAAGGACTGAAGATGGTGTAAAGGACACACTTTGACACAGATTTTTTTTCTTTCTTTAAAGATATCAAGGCTGGGCGCAGTGGCTCACACCTGTAATCCCAGCAATTTGAGAGGCTGAGGTGGGAGGACCACTTGAGGCCAGGAGTTTGAGACCAGTTTGGGGAACAAAGTGAGACCCCCATCTCTACAAAAAATAAAAAATATTATCACATTCTTTATTTATTTTTTCCATGTAATATATAATTTTGTCACCTAGAGTCATCATGTTGTACATTAGATTCCTGGAACTATTTTTTCTATCTGGCTTTCTTGCCTTAGCAAAATGTCTTCCAGGCTCATCCATGTTGCGGCAAATGGCAAGATCTTATTCATTTTTAGGGCTACATAATATTCCATTGTATATAGGTACCAGAGTTTATTCATTTTCTCTGTCGTCTGACACTTAGGTTGTTTCCCTATCTTGGCTATTTGAATAATGCTGCAATGAACATGAGAGTGTAGATTTCTTCCCAAGGTGGTGATTTCATTT
This sequence comes from Theropithecus gelada, assembly GCF_003255815.1. Taxonomy (NCBI): domain Eukaryota; kingdom Metazoa; phylum Chordata; class Mammalia; order Primates; family Cercopithecidae; genus Theropithecus; species Theropithecus gelada. Next base: position 133,288,158 of record NC_037670.1, read on the forward strand.
CCTCTGGATATATATCTGAAAAAGGGATTGTGGGTCATATAGTAGCTCTAATTTTAATTTCTTTAGAAATCTCCATACTGTTTTCCATAATGGCTGTACCAATCTATATTTTTCACCAACAACATACAAGAATTCCCTTTTCTCTATACCTTTGCCAACCTTTGTTATGTCTTGACTTTTTGATAATAGCCATCCTAACAAGTTTGAGATGGTGTGTTATAGTCGTTCTGATACGCATTTTCCTGATGTTTAATGATGTTAAGCAACTTTTCATTACACCTGAGCATTGGGAAAGAAGTCGGGAGACAGCCACACAAATACATTCTTTTATCTTTACTTCTTGAGTCGACTACTTCCAGGGACAGTTTCTCCTTGCATTGTGTTCAAAGAAGGGCCCCTTATAAGTAGCGAGGTCTCTTGGACATGCTGCATTCTCTTCACTCTACGCCTTGCTCTTTGTGATGTTAGGTAGTGCACAAAGCCTCCTTCCATTGCATTGATTTATATCTTTTCTTTCTTTCCTTGCTTCCCTTTTTCTCATTCTTGCTGGCCTTGCTTTGTACCTTCTAAGTAGAGTGTCATTACTGTAATCTTTGGCTCTGGCTCCATTTTCTAGGGAACTCAAGCTAAAATGTGTGGGAATTATAATAGCTTCTGTCTTTACAGTGGATTATAGGCTTTTCACAGCACTTAGGGTGTTTCCTGATTTGTAGCCCACATTAAGTAAAGTCAAAACTTTTGAATGTCTATGTTTGCCTTTGAATAGGCAAAAAATTATACAGGGATAAATGTAATGCACATATCATATATAAATCTAACATAAAATACATACATAATTATGTAATTTATTTCTAAGCATAAAACACAAAGAAATATTTAATTTATTGATTGTCATTAGTTGTAACAAGGAAGCAGTATTCCCTAAATGGGAAATATAATCAGGTCCTTTATTTCTGTATCAAGATTTAATTTCCAATGAGTGGTTCCTAGTATATTCCTGAGCTGTCCTCCTGCTGATCCTAGCACTGCAGAAAGAAACAGGTAGTGACAGCAGTTGCTCTTTTTTTTTTCCTCTTGATTGAAATCTCACGTAAAATGTTCTCCTTTTGTATCAGAAATAAGGGCAATTGAGCAACTAACAAGTTTTAAACCCATTTTTTCTCCTTAAATACAACTTTAATGCTTTTAGAATTGTAACTGATGGACCTAAGAGACAATAGCAGCTTTCACAAGAATAACTTATTTTTTGTGGGAACTCTGAAGCATAAGAAATCACACGAACTTTTATTTCAAATAAGTTAATTTTTAGGCATAAGGTTAACGGCTGGGAGAGGAGTAATTTTGCATTGTAGCATTTACATTGAACCTAATATGTGGCTACAAGAACACAGTTCTGAACTACACAGTCTCTTTATCTATAACTCTTACAAATATTTGCCATTTTAAAGTGAATTGCACTTTCATCCCCACTGAAAACCAATAAAGACATGTGTATTGATCAACTATAATGGTTGAGCTTGATTGTTCTATTTCATAAACTTTCCAATAGTAGTGTTTTTAGAGAAAACAGTTATGTTAGCTTTCATTTTCTTTCAGCCTTGAAACTAAAACAAGCCAACAAAAAGATAAATGACAACGTTTGGCAATCAGGATTTCCACATGTCAGATTTCAAACTATCACAAGCAACAAGAGCATGGTCTTATTTGGCCTTATATGTACTAATATAGACACACACATATACACACGTACATTTGTTTGTGCAGAAACATGGCACTTGTCATTTTTATAGATCTCCCAATAGAGAAAACCAAGTTGGAGGTACTAAACTAATTGGATCTCTAGGGTTTTCCTAAATCCCTTCCCTGTTATATTGATAGCTACATTCTTGTTCACTTTCTGAAAATTGAAAACTTGGGTTAGCTTTTTACCTGCTTACATTTTGAACCTTTTTATGTGCTAACTGAAATGTTGACTTTTATCTTTTAAGAAACAAACTTATTTTGCATGATTATTTTTTCTTAAATTCAGTTACTTAACATGATTTTAACATGACTTTAATTTTTTCCATTAAAAATTTGCCTAAAAATCTGCCGTTTTTTTTTTTTTTTTTTTTTTTCGTTTCCAAAATGGCTATGCACCTCATAGGGAATTATTTCTGTTTAAATACACAATTCAAGTAAGTGGAGCACATGGGATAGGAATTGAACTATTAAATTTTTAAAACTTATATGTTTTCCATTTTAGAAAGTAAGCCCCATTTCTAAAATAAAATATTATATTAAGATATTATATTAAAAGTTTGGAAGTCTACTGTGCTGTGAGGACAATATTCTTTAACAAAGCCAAAGAACTAAGAAAGACACAGTTACACGAGGTAAAGACTATCCCCCTTTCCCCTTTTATTACTGGTTACTGCTAGATAAAACCTTAATAAAGGAAATATTTACCCCACTGAAAATGAGATAAATCCCTTAACAAATGAAAAAAGGAAGAGAAAGAAAGAAAAGGAAGGAAGGAGGGAAGGAAGAAAGGAAGGAAGGAAGAAAAGAAAGGGAAAGAAAAAGGAAGGAAGGAAGGAAGGAAGGAAGGAAGGAAGGAAGGAAGGAAGGAAGGAAAGAGGGAAGGAAGGAAGGAAGGAAGAGAAAAGGATGCATTATATTCTCCTCCTAGGGCAGAATATCTTGTCCTCTGGTTGTTTTAGGTAAGAGGCTTTGCAATCTTGGGTGATGGAGCACTCTGTCCATAAATGATTCTTTTGGCTGTCTTACTCTAGTAAGCTCTTTGGAAAATACCTGAACAAATCATCTTGAGACTCACTACCTCCCATGTCGCTAAGATAAAAAAAGAAATTAAATATATTTTGATACACAAATACATATCTTAATGCATATCTCACGAGTTACTTAGAAAGCCTAATACATCTAAAATAGAGGTTACCTATTTAGCAACTATAATTGAGATGAAAAATGTTCTAAGATGACGTTAGAGCTGCATAATTAGTTCATTTGTTTGTTATCCAAATATTTGCATGATATTACAGTGCAGGACTAGTAAATTCAGTGATGTCTTTAAGAGGCTGAAGCATAACAGGGTACCATTTTGGATGTCCAAAGTATGGCATTTATTAATTGCTTACAATACTGGAATTATCATCAAATTGAGTAATTGAATGTACTTAATTGAAGCTACATCTTGGCAAGCATCTCTTATGTGTAGTATCATTTTTACCAGTTAAATGGAACCTTCCATGACTGCTTTGCAAATCAATTTTATTAGAAATGATCAAGTGACTTTAATTGTTTTGGCTTGTTGCTAATGTATTAATAGACTCTGAATCCAAATAATTAATGGAGTTGATTTGGTATGCTTGAAAAAGAGCTCTGATAGTAAACAGCTAGTGACGGAAATATTTGCTTACATTTTAATGGTAGCATCCTCTTTCTACTTCTTTTTGCTTTATCAATTGCTTAAATAATGACAATATTGGGTAGGATGAGCAAAATTTAATTAAAAATTTATATTCTAATGTTTTTAGTATATCACTTCAGTTATTTCCACTTCTACCATGTTGTATGTGTATCAGCTGCTATAACTGCAAAGAATGTGAAAGCACAATTTAATTGACATAATTCAGACTTCTATGCTACTTGCCTTTGAAACATCCAAGTAGCTAAAGGAAACAGATGTTTTGTTATTTGCATTTTTTGATATCTGCCTTGTTTGTTCACTCTCACAGATATTTGGGCAGTAATGAGCTGATGCAAATGGAAAGTGAGTATTACAATTGTACAAAACATTTTTTTAACTCTACTTGCAAGCTAATGTATAACACATTAAATTAAAAGTCTAACATGAAAATATGTGTTATCATTTGAACCATCAGATGGGAATATGTATTATTAAGTTATAATGGTTGAAGTAATGATGTAATACAGTACAAGAATAGAAAGTTAAATCAGTGACAATGAATTAAAGATCTTGGGGAAAAGGCATATATAATAAAAGTGAGACTATTCAGGAATAATACTCTAATCATTGAGTAATAACTTGATTGAATTTCTATCTTACATGGTAGGCCAAAATAAATTAAATATTTAAATGTAAAAATGAAATCGAAGAACTAGAAGAAAATGTAGTTCTATATTATCTGAATTCATATATGAGAAGGGTATGGCACTAAAAAAAGACATTATAAAGATAAATTGGTAGATTTGACACGTAAAAATGAAAAACTTTTCTAAAAACATTTTAAATAAAATTAAAAATATAAAACAAGGAAAAATTACCAAAGTAGATAAAATATAAAGATTAAAAGGTAATGGACTCATAAACAGCTCTTATAAATCATTAAGAAAACTAAAAGGAAAGGCAAAAGATAAGAGTATTTGAAAAAAAGAAAAAATATAAAAGATCAATGAGCTCAGGTTAAAAAGTTCAGTTTTACCAATGATCAAAGAAATTCCAATTAACATAATGAAATGACACTGCAGCTTATTCAATTTACAGGTTTTTTTGGTGTATTTTTAAAAATAAATACAAGAATATTTTTCTGTGGAAATTAAAATTGGTATAACTTTCCTGGTGGGCAATTTAACTTTGCCTTTAAAAAAACAGAAACTTTACAGTGTTATAAATAGCTCTGGGATCAAAATGCCCAAATTATAGATACATACATTTTCTTTCTTGTATTATTTTAAATGGTTTCTCTAGATCCTGATACACAGATACATTGAAAGGTAAAACAAATATTCTTGATGAAAACATGATAAAAACAAATAAATTGAAAGGTAAAACAAGTATTCTTGATAAATATTCTTCATAAAACCATTTTTGGAACTATTTGCCTAATGTTGATATATTCAGGCAGACGTGAAAACGTATCTTACCCGGACTTGGGGAGACATAAACAAAAAAGTCTCACTTAATAAACTTTACAAACTAATGTATTATGTGTCTCAGTTGTTCAAGTTAGGTAAACATTTTCTAAATAATTTTTTATTTTTCTTATCCTCGGGCTGTTGTTCTTCCTGATTCTGTCTGGATTGTTCTTATGTGTCTCATCCCTGGTAAACATCTTTTCATCATTTAATGTCCAACGGGTGCATCCTCTTATCTAGGACACATCTTCCCATCCAGGTTGAATTGGCTACCCCCTCTCTTTATACTTTTCAGTTCACTTGTGAGTCTCCTGCTAAATGATAAGCTCATAGAAGATTGGGAGTATGTCAAATTCATCACCCCTGCTCTAGCAACTGAAGATAGCACCTGGCCAATATGTAGTGCTTTAATGAGTTAATAAAATAATAATCATATGTCAAGTTCACATCTAGGGATTTTGAAGGCTGTTGGCTGGCTCAGTAGAGTATGAGAAATAATTTGAAGGCAATTACAAATTATCGGTGTTTTCATTTGGTAATTTAACCTAGAATATCAGAAACATCATCAGTCATAAGTTCAGGAGTTTGAATTCATAGTAAAAATTTAAGAACAGAGGCTGAATACGTGGAAGCAGATGATAATGGAGCATATTATGTGGCAGCGTAAGTGAAGCATGCCAAGACTTAAAGCCAAGAAGAACTGAAACAAGGGTGGATTTAAAAGCTGCATTCCATCAGATCAAAAGTATCTCCGAACAATTACTTCCTTTAGAGTTCTTTTTCATAAACGAGAAACGAGAGAGAATATTTTTTGTTGTTGTTCTGGTAGTCATAGGTCTTATTACATTTCTCTAATTACTGAGCTTAATCATGACTTTCTGAGCCTTTTGATTTATACTCCTGTGTTTTTACTAATGACCTCTCCAGATTTGCCACATTTAATTTGCAGTATTAAATTACAGAAAACTAGCACCATTTCTTAATTAATTTGTTGCTATAAACTATACTAATGGAATCACCTGAATTACATCAATGTACCAGATGGATGCCAAGTTTGCCAGCCTAATTCTGATGTTTTACTTAGACTTCAGTAGAATTGTCTTAAGATGGGTTCCTAATAATGGGAGGCAATATTCATGTATTCATTCACACCTGCTGTATGAGTCTTCTTGGGTTGTCATAAGAAAATACCACAGGCTGGGTGACTTAAACAACAGAAACGTGTTTTTCTCACAGTTCTGGAGGTTAGATGTTCAAGGTCAAGGTGCTAGCAGGATCGGTGTCTGGTGAGTCCTTCCTTCCTGGCTTGTAGATGCTGCTTTCTCATTGCGTGCGGACATGACCTTGACCTTGTCTTTATGCTTGCGGGGAGAGAAAGCGAACTCTGATATCCATCTCTTCCTCTTGTAGGGACACCAATCCTATTGGATTAGAGTTCCACTTTTTTTTTTTTTTTTTTTTTTTTCTTGAGACGGAGTCTCGCTCTGTCGCCCAGGCTGAAGTGCAATGGCACGATCTCGGCTCACTGCAAGCTCCGCCTCCCGGGTTCACGCCATTCTCCTGCCTCAGCCTCCCGAGTAGCTGGGACTACAGGCGCCCGCCACCACGCCTGGCTAACTTTTTTGTAGTTTTATTAGAGACGGGGTTTCACCCTGTTCACCAGGATGTTCTTGATCTCCTGACCTCGTGATCCGCCCGCCTTGGCCTCCCAAAGTCCTGGGATTACAGGTGTGAGCCACTGCACCGGCTGAGTTTCACTCTTATGACTCATTTGACCTTAAATACTTCCTTATAGGCTCCATCTCCAAATAGTCTCTCACTGGGGGTTACAGCTTCAACATAAGAACTTGGCGGGTGTCGTTGTGGCGAAACACACAATTCAGTCCATAACACCAGCTGAACCAATGTAGCCTAAATGTTCCTTCAGCTGAGTAAACTTTAGATAGGCTTCTTTCTGATTCCAGGCCCTGACTACCCTTTTCTTAGAGCGTGTACTTTTAACTTGCACGTTTGCAAATCCTTTCTCTACCCCTTTGAATTGTAAAATTTTTAAGTCTCTTACTAGTGTTAAGAGCGTAGAATATTCTTCCCAAGGTCTATGGGCCCTTTGAAAGGTAATCAAGGAAGGTCACACCCCTGTCTCCTGGTCTTTGTGAGAGGGTAGGAGCCTAACTTCAGTGAGCACCTTGCTCCAAATTGTAAAACTACCTCTTGTTACAGAGATATGAAAAAGTCTACTATTCCACTGGGTAAAGCCAGTTAGCAAATGCAGATGACCTATTATCTCCCCGTCATCCCTCTCATTCCACCACCTCAGTGATTCAGCAGTTAAAGACCTGGAGGGTTTTTTTGTTTTGTTTTTGTTTTGTTTTTTCACAGAGTCTTGCTCTGTTGCCCAGGATGGAGTGTAATGGTGAGATTTTGGCTCACTGCAGCCTCTGCCTCACGGGCTCAAGCGATCCAAAAACCTGGAGCATTTTTTATAAAAGCCTGCAGTGTTTTTAGTTTCATGCATTGCCTTGAATGAAGTTTTCTTTACCTGTTTAATTTTTTTTTTTTTTTTTTTTGCTTTGACATTGCATTAAAAAGGTGCAATTTCTGCTTTGACACTGCAGAAATGTATAAATTTTAATACTACTCATACTAACTGTATTAGTGGTAACAACACTTATTTTATACTTTCATCTCTTAAGGTGCTCTACTGTGCAGCTACTTTAAATTGCCTAGGCTTCAAGGGTACTGAGACTTTGCTTTAGGATTGCCAGACACATTTTTAAATACTTGAGGAGAAGCACCCCTCAGTCAATTCTTGCTTAATGTTTATCTATGTAGTTATCTTTGTTTTTTACTCATCTTTTGTTTCTCTTTCATCTTTCACCTTTTAGCATGTTCCTTCCATCTAAAGGACAAGAGGGTTTGTTGGTGGTGTTCAGACTCAGTTTCTTTCTTTTTGTCTGAAAATAGCTTTATTTCACTCTCATTCTGAAAAGATTATTCTGCTGTGTATACAGAATTTTATGCCAGTAGTTATTTTTCTCTTGGCCTATTGTGATGTTATTGCACTGTCTTCTAGCTTCCACTATTCCTATTGATCAGTCTGTTATCATGCTAATTGCAGCTCCTTTATAGGGGTATTGTATTTTCTCTCTGATTGCTTTTAAAATTGTTTTGTGATTTTCAGCTTCTCTAGGATGTGCCTAGGTGTGGATTTTTAGAAAGTGTTATTTATTCTGCTTGGGATTCATTGGACTTCCTGAGTTTGAGAATTGATAGAATTCAATAATTCTGAAAAATGCCCAGATGTTTTCTCTTTATATACTGTATTGCCATCATCTAGTCTATTATATGCTTCTAGAATGTTGATTAAATATGTTAGGGATTTTCACTTTATCTTCATTATTATCAATTCCTCTTTTATATTTCTCTCTCTTTTATATCTTTGGTATAGGCTATAGATTACTTTCCTTGGGACTGTATTAGTCAGGGTCCAGTCAAGAAAATAAAACCCCCATAGGTTGATTCTACCGATGGAATTAGTTGAAAAGGTATTAGAAGAGCTAAAAGAGAACCTAGGAAAAGTAAGGCAAATAATTCAGGCAATAAAAATTTCACACTACCAAATTGTGTGAGGTTGACTTATAGTTACAAATACTCAGGGGGAAATTAATTTTCCCTCCATCCAGTTTAAGATTTGAGGCTGATAATTTTTTTTATAGTCCCCTTCTCAGTGGAGAGTTTCTCATTCCCCTCTACACAGAGTATGTAGCCCATGGGATGGATATCAATCAGTTAACACAATAATGCAATAATACATAACAAGTCCAAAACTCAGTGGTTAGGAATGACACTTATCATTTTCTCTTCTGCATCTGTAGATGTGAATTGGGTAATCAAGGCTGTATATGGCTGGGCTGGCTCCCAGCTGCAAGTCTCTTATCCCATGCTACCAACAGGGCCCAAAACTTATTCTTCTCAAGGCAGTGATAGAAGTAAAGGAGAGCTCGTCACACTATTCAAGAAGCAGTCAAACCTTTGCTTTCTTCTTATCCTCTAACATCCTGTTGACCAAAGTAAGTCACTTGGCCAAGCCTGATGTCAATGGGGTGGTGAATATTTGTTAAAGAATAGCCCTAACTATCACCAAGGATTCAGCTTATCCAAGAGATGTCTATTAGATTATCTAACTTGGGTAAATTTTATGTTTTATTATTTTTTTCAGCTACTCTGAGCCTTGTATAGCCATTGAGGTGCAAAATCTCTGAGATTCAGCAGAAACCCTCAAAAACCTAACTGACTTTCCAAGATCCTGTTTTTATTTAATATTTGGCTTCATTGGATTCCTTATCTTGTGTCAGCTAAATGATATACTTAAAAATATTTTCAGTGATTTTTAATTAACCTTCCATGTGTTTGCATCAGGAGGATCATTCAGGCTACACGGTCTACCTTACTGAAGGATATAGAAGCCAGGCTTCCTTCTTATGGAACCATCATCTTCATCTCGATTACTTTCTTTTTCTCAATCTGGTTGGGTAGCTGGGATGACACTTTTTGATTTGTCACTGTGAAGTGACAGTGCCACAAGGTGGAAGAAGGTCATGTTTCCCATAATCAGATCACTTTGGAATCATTATTAAACTCTTTCTAGACGTTGGCTGGCGACTACTATTTATCTAGTGAGAAATACTTATTCCGTGTTTTCTTGTTGCCTCAGATTTAGAGATTATGCAAAGCAGCTTCACGAGTAAAATCCGGACTTCTGTTCCCTGTATCCTTGGGCACTGCCATAAATTACACAATGGCAGGGAGCTCTAATCACACTGTCTTCTATGTAAGGAGCTCTGGATTTGTACAATGCAAGAGTGATGCCTCTGGGTCTACTCTGCGCAAAGGTGGGTGAACTTGCATACATTTTGGATCATTTCTTTGCCTTTTAAATTTATACTAGAAAACTAACTCCGCCACTGGATTACTTGTTTCTAAAGCACAAAATAAGGAGAATGAGAATATTTAATCTATTAAGGCACTGTGAACTTAATTCTCAACCTGAGTCTCACAAGGAGATCATGACTTACTGAGACTCCATTATACTCTTTCTAGAATCACATTCCCTACACTACATTCTGGGACTAGGCCCTTGGCCTTTATTAGTGATCATTAAAAGAAATAACCGTGAAAATATGTTACAGCGTTTGCTGTAAATGCAAATGTATCAATAATGTTGAAAATATTTTCTATTACATCTGTCTGTGTCCTCTATATAAAATTCTACAAGACCACATCCTTTAGAAGTTAGTTAAGAAAAGTTGCCTTGAGGAACTCTTTATCCTTCTTTCTTGGGCTGTCAGGAAATTCAGAACCAAAAATGTGATCATAGCACCTATGTTGTCTCTTCTGGGATTTATATTTGTATTGTTATTTTCTTCTGTCCTAATTTTCACCTTAGTTGTATTATTTTATTGATTTTAAGCTGGCTTGAGTCCTCTGTATAAAAATATAGGAAAAAAAATTATTATTTTCTTAGTCCGGGGCTTCATAAACATTTTAATAGTTCTATTAGCATCCTGTTTAATTTTAGACTTGTTCTGATATCTCATGATAGCCTTAAATCTGGTTTTGATATCTTCTTTTTTATACTTAAAATCTACCAGAAGATTGGCCTGGCAAAACCTTGAGTATACTAATGCTATAGAATAGTACATTCATAAACACTTGCCAAAGCAAAAATTGTGCAAGACTAAGTTAAACCAGTGAGGAAGACTTTATTCAAAGCTATTGGAATGAAACACACTAGAATTCAGTCTGAGCTCAACTGCACTAACACAAGGGCAGAAGAGTTTCTAAGAGTTGAGCTAGGGCATCTGTGTTTGTCAACCAGCTTTACCCACAGGAAAAGCAATCTTCGCAAGAGGTAGCTTTACAACTTGGAACAAGGCATCCACCAAAGTTAGTCATCCACCCTCCCACAGAAACTAAGGGATAAGATAGGGCACTATCTTCTTTGATGTTTACATTTCAAAGAGATGGCTCTCAGGTATTTGAGGAAGACATTTTTTTTGTGTCTTAAAACTGGCAAGAAGCTTTTTAAAAAATTTATATCTTAAAGGGGTAGAGAAAGAATTTACATTTTCTAAAGTAAATACTGTTAAAAAAAAAAAAAAAAAAAAAAAAGGAGGGCAAGTGCCTAGAGTCTGGAAGAAGCCTGTCTAAAGTTTAGTCAATCTGAGGGGAGCATTAAAGCCCTTTCAGTCACACCATAGCTTAACTAAGGAAGGTTGGGGACAGTCAAGGGAGTTCTAATGAGACTTTTTTTCCTCTTCAACAACAACAAAACATCTAAATCCTGATTCCTTCATATAGAAAGCTGCCGTTTATTTGGGAGTTTGAATCACCTGCTCTTTAATCATATTTCAATATTGTTCAATGATGGTTCAACAATGAAAATATTTAACATGAATTTTCTAAAGATTCAGACTACATTCTGATGGAAGAAATACTCGGTAACTCTATATATAAAAAAAGATTTCAGTATTTTACAGTTCAGCACAACTAACTCCCTATATAACACCAAACCGTCAAAAATAAATTTCTCACTCAAGCTGAGAGCACATGAAAGGAAGACAGCAAGAAACAGTAGCTGCAGAAATGAAACTGGTTTATTATTTCACAGACAAAACACTTCAGGAAGTAATATGACTGATAGTGATTCCTCTGATATTTGAGTGGTTTTTGTCTTGCGGAGTAACCAATGTGAAAATGGCAAGTTTCAGGAAAGGAAACTATACCAAATTTGATGTCTGTTGTTATTTGTTGTTAATTTCTGTAAAATGACAGCAGAAATTAAACAAAGACCAGATATGAATATTTTGGAAGGAAGGAAAAAGTTTCTGTAATTCATCAATACTCAGTTTTTACTTTGGAGAAATCTCAGAATACAAGACTGAAAGAAAACAATTATTTCAGAGAGAGAGAGAGAGAGAGACAGAGAGAGAGAGAGAGAGGGACAGAGAGAGAGAGAGAGGAGAGAGAAGACCTAACTTATTGTGTTGGACATAGTAAGGCTTTGCAGGGGAAAAAATGTATTCATTCTAGAGATTTTGGAGGCTGAATTAAAATGTGGTACAGTTATTGAGGCTAGTTTTCATTCTAAATAAAGGGTTCACTTTAGTGAAACTATATTTAGACTCAGGTCATAACTTTTTTTTTCACTTAATTGCTTCATATATCCTTAAGAGACTTCATATGGACAACTGATGAAACATATTTACCAGATGGCAATATTAAACTCCTTAGTCAAGTGCCGGGTGTCAGGTTTTACATGACACAGAGTTATACTCACATTTACTAAAGGCGCTAGAAATACAAAGTAGAAAGAACATTTTGTGTTCTTCCCCTCTTGGGAAATGTTCATTTTAACTTCTCTATTTTACTTTCTCCCCTATCTGATTGTAGGAGTCCATTCAGATATGTGGGTCATAAAGAAATTAATTAATAATGAACTGCATAACAAAGTCTAATCCTCAGCTGGTGGGACAGTGCCTCTTTTCAAACTCCTGATTGTTTCACCAGGCTCTCTGTGTAAGTGAAAGAACACTTCAGATCCTTACCAGGCTTTGGAAATGGGGAAATTTCCTCTGATGATTAATACTCAGGGCCTTAGCAAGCCTCAAAGAAGGTCGCTGAGATGATATTTGCTCGTTCACATCTCCTCAACTTTGGCTCTAATATTGTATTATTCTAATAATTTCTGTGTTCTTATGATTTTTCATGGTTTCTACCTGCTGCTTATATGGTGCAACTGTTTGACTCACCATCCCCCACTTCTCGATCCTCCCTGCTCCCTTTTTGCTCACTCGTTTGATTTTCACTTAATGATTTTTTCGTGGCAGGTGGTGGGCAAACCTGCAACTAGAACACTTGCCCCAGCTTTGTCCAGGAGTTCCTTTTAAATCTGGTATTGGGAGTTCTTCCCGAAGTTAGCAACTTCAACATTCAAGACAGGTCATTCATTTTATGACAGCTGCTGAACAATATTTTACCCTGAGGCTTTGTTCAGAAGCTCCGTATCCCAAGGACTGTCCCTTCTTCTATCCAGTATTTCCTAAGTGGTGTTTTGTGAGTCACACCTCAAGGTGCATTTGGGCATTTTTGACATTAACACAAACCTCACACAATTCGTCCTATATTTTTAATAGTAAATTCTGTAATTACCTTCTTAATTATAGATTCAGTGCTATCTAAACAGTGCTATATTTATTGAGAAAATAATATTGAGAGGCTAATAATAATTTGGGAAAAGCTTCTTTTCCCCTATTTTTTGTATTGTAGTATATCTGCAATAAAACCAGGGAACAGAAGCAAAGAACTAGATATATGTATCATAAATTCTTTGTCTTAATTCCACCTCCTAGAAAGCAATCAATAGTATAGATTTCTTTTTCAAAGGACTTTTTTTTTTTTTTTTTTTTTTGCGTGTGGCATGATGATTGAGTTCAAGGATGCTGAAATAATCATGTGACATTATGTATCCATAATTATATTAGTATATGTATTATACTTTTTGATTTTGTTTTTGTCTTTTTAATAAAGTAGATATGAAGCTCTGACTAAAAAAATTAAAATGTTTGTTGAGATTTCTATAATTCTTAGTGTCAGATAACCATTTTTCTACTGTGTTTTCAGGAAACTTCAGAAGATGGCAAACTGAGCATATAACTGACTGACTTAGCCATAACCAAAGCATGACAAAACTTATCTCTAGGATAAGCATGTTTACTCTATTACATTGCCACATTAAAGGAAGCCTGTGGCAGTCCTAGTCCTTGCCTGGTAGTTTTAGATGACTTTAGGTCAGACACAAAGGCAAAGGGATTTGACCAGGCAGTGTGAAGACATCAAACAAGGGAGTTCATGCTGAACAGAAATAGAGAAAGAGGTAAGCATGGCTTTTCCTACTCCAAAACTTGGGCTCAAACTTTGCTCCTTGTAAGTGTGTGAATTTGGCCCACTGATGCTGAAATTCAGTTAGCTGTAGGGCAGAACGTGGCAGTGGTTGTGTAAAACTTCACAGGGTCATGCAGTAATCCTTGATGTAGTGAAGAAAAGATGCAGAAGCAGCAATGCTTAAAGATGATCTAAGCATTCTGCAAGTGGAAACACTCTGCATTCCAAGGGACAATCTGTAAGGGCTGATATAATGAAGACTTTCATTTACTTGCATTTTCCTTTCCATCAATTACCATGTGATTATTTAGCATCCTCTGTGTACCAGCTGGAATATAAAAGATACATTTCTCTGAAGAGATTATCTTATGGTTGACAAAGAATTATGTTCTAATACATTAATGGAGAAAGATAAAAGTTAGATATCAAGTTTTAGATTATGGAGTAATGATCTAGAGAAAGAAGGAGGCTGCAGTCTTTGAGAATTTGGGTATGTATGCGCATGTGCTGAGCTCAGTACAGAGATGAGTAGAGGGCCATGAATCCCCTGAAATTGTTATCAATACTTTGGAGGTAGAGATACATATTTCTTATGCACATTTTTTCTGGGGAAGAAGATCCATAATTTTCTTTTTTTCTCTTTATTTATTTTTAAATTTCCAAATGAAAATTGTATATACTACAATTATATCTATCACATTCAACATGTTTTGAAACATATATACATTGTGGAATGACTAAATTGAACTAATTAACATATGAATTTTCTTACATACTTATCTTTTTTTTGTGTGGTAAGAACACTTAAAATACACCCTCTTAGCAGTTTTCAAGAATGCAATACATTTAACTATAGTCACCATGTGGCACAACAGAATTCCAGAACTTATGTCTTCTACCTGCGACCCACAATTTTCTAATTCAAATTCAAAAAGTGATCTATTTGAAAAAAGTTAAGATTCAATGACTGTTTTAGAGCCACTATTTTTAATAAAAAAACGAATCAATTATTGGGAAGAAGAGATTTTTTTAATTCCACAAATGAAGAGGTACATTTTCTCATTTTATTTTCAACATTATCTGCTATTTCAGAAAACATTTATATAGGCATGGATTATTAAGCATAATGTAAACTATAGTTGTTAGGATTAAATGAGATATTCAATAAATAGGAGCTGTATTTCTAACCACCTGTATCTGCCTTTTTATACCAATTATCCTCTAATATTTCTATATGTGTTTCTTTCATTTTAGTCAGTGCCCTCTTGTGCATAGTCAAGCCATGCTTAATGGAATTTGGCTAACAGGTTGATTGGCTGACTGAAAACTGAATAACTAATTTTATTACTTGAATTGACAAATCATCCTATGCCTACATCTCTTCTGAAGCCAGCCTTATCTCTCTGACTCAGTTTGCTTTTCATTTAACCTGTTCCTATGTAAGAGACAGAGATGGTAAAGTCATATGAAGGGTCATTGTAAATGGCAGGCAGAAATCTTTAAACTAGTTGCCCAGAGCCCTCTTATTGATCCTCCTTTCTCCACCCAAATGTTATTTAATCAGTGAACCCATTTAAAATAAATACCAAAGGCATTTTGAAAAAGAAAAGTCAGTCATATCTGATAGCCTGTGGAGTACATGTGTGAAAGGTAGAGTGTCTTCCTGACTGTATTGTCTTGGATGATGGCATTGTGTTATAATTTTAAAAGCCTTGGAAAGTTTAATTTCTTCTTCTCTACCTTATGCAATACTGGTTTACTCCCTACACCAGTACCCAGCTAACCATATTACAGAGTTCCCAAAATATTGGTCTGGTGGAAATTGTGGCTGTAAGAAAAATTTAGGCTGTTTTCTAACACAGTTGGTTTTATTTCTCTTCAAATATACGAAATAACAATTATCCATGAATCATGGAAGGAAACATTTTTCCTAAAAATAGCAACAGTCAAAAACCTACTGAAAGTTGCCTGAAAATATGGGAAAACCTGCTAAAACTTAGATAAAAGGTGTGCAAACCTTATAAAATGAACCTCACACCCCATATGCATAATTATGCCATAGTTTTAAATATTTAAAAGTTCTGGGAAATTACAGACTATCAGATGGGGCACTTGCAAACTTTGGTGCTTTAACTATCCTTGCTGATGCACTGGTTAGACTGAATATAATAGATTGTGGAGAAGAGGACTCTAATCCAAGAGAAAAATTTGGGCAAAGTTTAGTCACAGCAAGCATATGGTCCCTTCAAAGGAAAGCATAGTCACAAGATCTAGGGGTGACTCCTATTCTGCATAGATGGAACAATTACTACGTCAGCATAAACCTGTGACACTTGAAAACCACAAGGGGTATGAGACAGACTAAATGCATAGGAGACAGAAATAAAAAACTGGGGGTACAAAACAATGTAAAAAGTTAGGTTTATTGTATCAATGATAGTGGTTTCTTCCAAATGGAACGAGTTTAAGTTATGCAAGTAGATATACAGAGATAATACGTGTATGTTAAACATGTTAGTATTGTGTCCGGAGTTGGGTTCTTGGTCTCGCTGACTTCAAGCACCGAGCCGTGGACCCTCATGGTGAGTATTACAGTTCTTATAGATGGTGTGTCTGGAGTTTGTTCCTTCAGACATTCAGATGTGTCTGGAGTTTCTTCCTTCTGGTGGGTTCATGGTCTGGCTGTCAGGAGTGAAGCTGCAGACCTTAGCGGTGAGTGTTACACCTCTTAAAGACAGCACATCTGGAGTTGTTCATTTTTCCCACGGGGTTCGGGGTCTCACTGCCTTCAGGAGTGAAGCTACAGACTCCTGCAGTGAGTGTTAAAGCTCATAAAGGCAGCGTGGACCCAAAGGGTAAGCAGCAACAAGATTTAGTGTAAAGAACGAAATAACAAAGCTTCCACACCATGGAATGGGACCCAAGCAGGTTGCTGCTGGCTCACTGGGGCAGCCTTTTCTTATTCCCTTATCTGGTCCCACCCACATCCTACTGATTGGTCCATTTTACAGAGAGCTGATTGGTATATTTTACAGAGAGCTCATTGGTCCGTTTTGACAGTGCTGATTGGTGCATTTACAATCCTCTAGCTAGACATAAAAGTTCTGCAAGTCCCCACTAGGTTAGCTAGATACAGAGTACTGATTAGTGTATTTACAAACCCTGAGCTAGACACAGAGTGCTGATTGGTGCGTTTAGGATCCCTTAGCTAGACATAAAAGTTCCCCAAGTCCCCACCAGACTCAGGGGTCCAGCTGGCTTCATCCAGTGGAACCTGCACAGGGGTGCTGGCAGAACTGCCCCCGAGTCCCTAGAGGTGCCTGCACTGCTCAGCCCTTGGGCAGTTGATGAGACTGGGCGCCATGGAGCAGGGAGCGGCGCCCGTCGGGGAGGCTTGGGCCACGCGGGAGTCCACCGCGGAGCCCCCGGGGCTGGGACAGGGCGGGCTGCAGGTCCATAGCCCTGCCCGGCGGGGAGGCGGCTGAGTCCCTGGGAGAACTGGAGCGCAGTGCCAGCCCACGGCACCCTCTGCAGCTGCTGGCACAGGTGCTAAGCCCCTCACTGCCCCGGGCTGGCAGCGCCTGCAGGCCACTCCCTGTGGCTCGCACAGTCGTCCCCCTTGCCCACCGGAACTTGCGCTGGCCCTGGAGCGCCGCAGCCCGGTTCCGGCCCGCGCCTCTCCCTCCACACCTCCCCGCAAGCAGAGGGAGGCGGCTCCAGCCTCGGCCAGCCCAGAGAGGGGCACCCACTGTGCCATGCCGGGCTGAAGGGCTCCTCAACCACAGCCAGAGTGGACGCCGAGGCTGAGGAGGCGCCGAGAGCGAGGTCTGCTAGCACGTTGTCACCTCTCAGTGTGACAATACACCTTTACAAAATGAAACAAATCAGAAACAGTTCTGCAAATCCAATCCAGAGTCTGAGCTGTCCTTTCTTTGAGGGCTGTTATTAATCTTTTTACTAGTGAGAAGTAGTCTAAACTTTGTCCTATTTAGATTGCAAGAATCAAAATAACAGTGACTTCTGATTCCGGAAAACTCTGTTTAGTTACCTAATATCATGAGAACTAGCCAGATGGTTTTATGCAATTTGTGTAATTCTTCTCAAATAACCAGCAAGACTTAGTCCCCTTAGTAATGGGGTCTCATGAAGATTAGTTTTATGGTAAAATAGAAAGTGTAGGGACTGAGGTGCCAACATTCAACATAGGATAATGAATAAATGCCAAATCAAGTCTTGGGAGGATAATAAAGAAAGAAGTAGCAACCTAGAAACTAACAGTAATAGATAATTCAGTGAAATTGTTGTGTCATAAGTCTGCAAAAGTGTCAGAAGCAGTCATGCTAATTATCATTACAAATCACACTTTTCATGCTTATGAATAAATGTTTGGGTATATAAATAAAATGTTCCAAAAATTTAATTTAATTGAATTAATGAATGAATTAAAGAGATAGTGTCTCACTTTGTCACCCAAGCTGGAGTACAGTGGTGTGATCATAGCTCACAGCAGCCCCAAACTCCTGGGCTCAAGTGATCCTTCCCTCTCAGCCTCCTGGGTAGTTGGGGCAATTGGCATGTGCCATCAGGCCCAGCTAATTTTTATTTTTAGAGATACTCTCTCGCTATGTTGCCCAGGTTGATCTCCAGTTCCTGGCCTCAAGCAATCCTTCTGTGTCAGCCTTCAAAAGTGCTAAGATTACAGGCTTAAGCCACCATGCCCAGCACATAATTTTAGATAATAGAACTAATTGTCTCACTTTTAGTCACAAAGAGGAAGAACCATGGACATGTACAGCCGCTATGAAAAATAATTTAGCAGAAAGAAGCACAGCAGGTGAGTATGTGGTGACAGTGAGATGATTTTTGTTTTGTTTTTGGGAGTGATTTATTTAGAGCCTTGTTTTATGTGCTGAATATTAACAAATAACTTTACTCGTGGTAGGAAGTGGGGTTGGGGGAGAGAGGAATCACTTTTATGAATTCAGGTATCTTTAACAGTGTTTTAAAAATAAATTATATATATTTTCATCTAAGAATGAATAACAGCATATTTTGGGAAGAGGTTAGGCAAATAAAAGAATGGGATTGGAAGAAAAAGATATCAAAGAGTGAGGGAAAGAGGAGTTTAATCGTGCTGAGTGCTGTGGTGAGGGCATGGATTTAGGAATCTATTTTTGAGTTAATGCTCTGCTCTTCCTAGTTGTCACTTTCTTTCACTGAACCTTGGTTTCCTCTTTTATAAAATGAAGAATGTTATTATGTAATTCATGGAATTGTTAATAATGAATGATATATAGCATATGCAAAGTATCTTATATAGACTCTGGCACATAAAAATGCACAATAAGTGGCAGATCTTCTACCTGTATTGCTTTCATAATATGAAACAACTTGCTGCTTCTAAGTGGATTTTATGGTCCAGTGGTCTAGCTAGTTCATGTATTTTCTCTGATCCATGGGAACAAATCCCTTTTTCCTGTGGTAGGGTAATACAAATTGAGTTGACCACATTTCCTCCTGCAGAGAAACCTATGCTCATATGTCATTATTATGAAAATATAGAAATAGAATTGCTGATAGTGACTTTCTAAAATAGTTAATATCTTTATTTAGTTTTGCAGATAAAAAAATTTTGCCTTCCTGTGTCGTTATTTTAACTTCAAATCAGTAAAATAAATAGAGATGGTTTAATAGAATTTTGATATTTTGGATGCTGTCTGTAAATCTAATGTGCTTATTTGGTCCATGTTTCTTCATGTTACATCAAGGGATAGGCACTTCTACTCTTTACTAGGTTCAGACTGCTTATTTTAAAGGCTAAATTTTCTATCTGTACAACAGGAAGGAAAGGAAGTGAAGATAGATACTTCATAGAAAATAAATGTAGTGAAGACTCTTCATTTTTTTTTTCTATTGTAGAGAAAGAGTCAAAGTGACCTCTCATTTCAGAATAACTAGAGATCAACTTTATAATGAATAAAAACTGGAATATCTCTCTTCAAATTAAAAAAAATGTATTCCATAGTTTGTTTTAGCAAACCCTAGCTTAAATGTCTTAAATAACATAATTTTCTTATTTTATTTTAAAGGCTTAATCCATTTTATTTTTTATAATTTTTATTTTTACTTTGAGTACATAGTAGATTTATCTATTTATGAAGTATATGACATATTTTGATACAGGCATAAAAATGCATAATAATCACACCAGGGTAAATGGAGTATCAGTTAGCTCAAGGATTTATCCTTTCTTTGTGTTACAAATAATCTGATTATACTCTTTGTTATTTAAAATGTACAATAAGTTATTATAATCATTCTGTTGTGCTACCAACAGAGGAAGGTCTTTCGACTTCTTGGTTAGGTGTATTCCTAAGTTTTTTTATTTTTATTTTTTATATATTTTTTGCCAGTATTGTAAAAGGGGTTGAGATCTTAATTTGATTCTCTGCTTGGTTGCTCATGGTGTATAGAAGAGCTGCTGATTTGTGTATATTAATCTTGTATCTGGCTTTGCTGAATTCTTTTATCAGTTCTAGGAGCTTTCTGAAGGAGTCTTTAGGGTTTTTGAGGTAAGCAATCATATCATCAGCAAACAGTGACAGTTTGACTTCCTCTTTACTGATTTGGATGCCCTTTATTTCTTTCTCTTGTCTGATTTCTATCGCTAGGACTTCCAGTACTATGTTTAAGAGGAGTAATGACAGTAGGCATCCTTGTTTTGTTCCAGTTCTCCAAGGAAATGCTATCAGCTTTTCCCCATTCAGTATTATGTTGGCTATGGGTCTGTCATAGATGGCTTTTATTACATTGAGTTATGTCCCTTGTATGCGAATTTTACTGAGAGTTTTAATCATAAAGGAATGCTGAATTTTGTTGAATGCTCTTTCTACATCTATTGAGATGGTCATGTGATTTTTTAAAAAAAATTCGGTTTATGTGGTGTATCACATGTATTAACTTGCATATGTTAAACCATCCCTGCATCCCTGGTATGAAACCCACTTGATCATGGTGGATTTTCTTTTTGATATGTTGGTGGATTCGGTTAGCTAGTATTTTGTTAAAGATTTTAGCATCTATGTTCATCGGGGGTGTTGGTCTGTAGTTTTCTTTTTTGGTTATGTCCTTTCCTGGTTTTGGTATTAGAATGATGCTGGCTTCATAGAATGAATTAGGGAGGGTTCTGTCTTTCTCTATTTTGTGGAATAGTGTCAAAATGATTGGTACCAATTGTTCTTTGAATGTTTGGTAGAGTTCTGCTGTGAATTCATCTGGTCTTGGACATTTTTGTGTTGGTAATTTTTTAATTACCATTTCAATCTCTCTGCTTGTTATTGGTCTGTTCAGGGTAACTAATTCTTCCTGATTTAAGCTAGGAGGGTTGCATTTTTCCAGGAGTTTATCCATCTCTTCCATGGTTTTTAGTTTATGTGCATAAAGGTGTTCATAGTAGCCTTGAATGATCTTTTGTATTTCAGTGGTGTCAGTTTTATCTTCTGTTTTGTTTCTTAATGTGGTTATTTGGATTTTCTCTCTTCTTTTCTTGGTTAATCTTGCTAGTGGTCTATCAATTTTATTTATCTTTTCAAAGAACCAGGTTTTGTTTCATTTATCTTTTGTATTTTTTTTTGTTTCAATTTCATGTAGTTGTGCTCTGTTCTTGGTTATTTCCTTTCTTCTGCTGGGTTTGGTTTGTTCTTGTTTCTTTAGTTCCTTGAGGTGTGACCTTGCATTGTTAGTTTTTGCTCCTTCAGGCTTTTTGATGTAGGTGTTTAGGGCTATGAACTTTCCTCTTAGCACTGCCTTTGCTATATCCCAGAGGTTTTGATAGGTTGTGTCATTACTGTTCTTCAGTTTAAATAATTTTTAAATTCCCATCTCAATTTCATTTTTGACCCAATGACCATTCAGGAGCAGGTTATTTAATTTCCATGTATTTGCATGGTTTTGAAGGTTCCTTTGGATCTCCAGTTTTATTCTACTGTTCTCTGAGAGAATGCTTGATATAATTTCAATTTTCTTAAGTTTTTTGAGGCTCGTTTTGTGACCTATCGTATGGTCTATTTTGAAGAAGTTTCCATGCACTGTTGAATAGAATGTATATTTTGCTGCTGTTGGATGAATGTTCTGTATATATCAGGTGAATCCATTTGTTCCAAGGGATAGTTTAAATCCATTGTTTCTTTGTTGACTTTCTGTTTTGATGACCTGTCTAGTGCTGTCAGTGGAGTGCTGAAGTCCCCCACTATTATTGTGTTGCTGTCTATCTCATTTCTTAGGTCTATTAGTAATTGTTTTATAAATTTGGGAGCTCTGGTGTTAGGTGCGTATGCATTTAGGATTATAGTATTTTCCTGTTGGGCAAGGCCTTTTACCATTATATAATGTCCCTCTTTGTCTCTTTTAACTGGTGTTGCTTTAAAGTTTGTTGTGTCTGATATAAGGATAGCCACTCCTGCTTGCTTTTGGTGTCCATTTGCGTGAAATGCCTTTTCCACCCCTTTACTTTACGTTTATGTGAGTCCTTATGGTTAGGTGAGTCTCCGGAAGGCAGCAGATTGTTGGTTGGTGAGTTCTTTTCCATTCCGCAGTTCTGTATCCTTTAAGTGGAGCATTTAGGCTATTTATATTCAATGTTCATATTGAGATGTGAGTTACCGTTGCATTCATTTTGCTGTTTGTTGCCTGTGTACCTTGGTTTTTTGTTTTTTGTTTTTGCTGTTTAACTTGTATTTTTGTTTTATAGATCTTGTGTGATTTATGCTTTAAAGAGGTTCTGTTTTGATGTGTTTCCAGGATTTGTTTCAAGATTTAGAGCTCTTCTTAGTAGTTCTTGTAGTGGTGGCTTGGTAGTAGCAAATTCTCTCAGCATTTGTTTGCCTGAAAATGAGTGTATCTTTCCTTCATATATGATGCTTAGTTTTACTGAATACAAAATTCTTGGTTGATAATTGTTGTGTTTGAGGAGGCTGAAATAGGGCCCAAATCCCTTCTAACTTGTAGGGTTTCTGCCAAGAAATCTGCTATTAATCTGATAGGTTTTCCTTTATAGGTTACCTGGAGTTTTTGTCTCTTAAGGTTCTTTCCTTCGTCTTAACTTTAGATAACCTGGTGACAATGTGCCTAGGCAATGATCTTTTGTGATGAATTTCCCAAGTGTTCTTTGTGCATGTTGTATTTGGATGTCTAGGTCTCTAGCAAGGCCAGGGAAGTTTTTCTCAATTATTCTCCCAAATATGTTTTCCAAACTTTTAGATTTCTCTTCTTTCTCAGGAACACTGATTATTCTTAGGTTTGGTTGTTTAACATAATCCCAGATTTCTTGGAGGTTTTGTTCATATTTTCTTACTCTTTTTTTCTTTGTCTTTGTTGGATTGGGTTAATTCAAAGACCTTGTCTTCTAGCTCTGAATTTCTTTCTTCTACTTGTTCAATCCATTGCTGAGACTTTCCAGAGCATTTTGCATTTCTATGAGTGTGTCCAATGTTTCCTGGAGTTTTGATTGCTTTTTCTTTATGCTGTTTATTTCCTTGAATATTTCTCCCTTCACTTCTTGTATTTTTTTTTTTTTTTTTTTTTATTTCCTTGCACTGGGCTTTGCCTTTCTCTGGTGCCTCCCTGATTAACTTAATAACTAACCTCCTGAATTCTTTTTCAGGTAAATCAGGGATTTCTTCTTGGTTTGGATCCATGGCTGGTGATCTAGTGTGATTTTTTGGAGCGGTTAGAGTCTTGTTTTGTCATATTACCAGAGTTGGTTTTCTGATTCCTTCTCATTTAGATAGCCTTTGTCAGAGGGAAGGTCTAGGGCTGAAGGCTGTTGTTCAGATTCTTTTGTCCCACGGGGTCTTCCCTTGATGTAGTACTCTCTTCTTTTTCCTATGGATGTGGCTTGCTGTGAGCCAAGCTGCAGTGATTGTTATCTCTCTCCTGGGTCTAGCCACCTGGCACATCTACCCAGCTCTGGGCTGGTACTGGGGGTTGTCTGCACAGAGTTCTGTGATGTGAACCGTCTATGGGTCTCAGCCATGGATACTAGCACCTGTTCTGGTGGAGGTGGCAGGGGGGTGAAATGGCCTCTGTGGGGGTTCTTAGCTTTGGTGGTTTAATGCTCTACTTTTGTGCTGATTTGGCCTCCTGCTGGCAGGTGGTGCTTTTTGGAGAGCATCAGCTGTGGTAGTATGGAGAGGAACTGGCAGGGGGTGGGGCCCTAGAATCCCCAAGAGTATATGCCCTTTTTCTTCAGCTACCAGGGTGGGTTGGAAAGTACCATCAGGTGGGAGCAGGGCTAGGCATGTCTGAGCTTGGACTGTCCTTTGGTGGGTCTTCCTGCAGAGTATTTGGGGTGACTCCTGGGTCCTGCAGGAGCACTCTGCTTTCTTTAGAGGGTCTGAGGGTCCTCTCAGGATTCCTTGTTAGTTCTTGCAGTCATTCTGGAGCTAAAATTCATGATGTGAGCCTCTGTGCACTGCTCTGTCCATCTGAGTGGGAGCTGCTATCTAGTCCTGACTCCAAACTGCCATAATCTTGAAATAGTATCTCCTCAGCAATTCTTAAGGGCTGTTGGCTTTCAGGAGGTGGAGAGTGACCTTCCTGATACGATGTATCACATTATTTTATTTGCATATGTTGAAACATCCTTGTACCCCTGAGATAAATTCTACTTGGTCATGGTGAATGATTTTAAAAAATATATTGTTGAATTCAGTTTGCAAGTATTTTGTTGAGGAACTTCCTGAAATAGTTTCCAAAGACTCCTGTTCTCTAGAAGGGTCTGAATTTGTCTATCATCTGAATATTTTTGTCGAGTCTTTAGGTTTTTCCAAATACAAGATTATATCTTTAAGAAACAAGGACAATTTGACTTCTTCCTTTCCCATTTGGACACTATTTATATGTCTCTCTTTTCCGACTCCTCTAGCTAGGACTTCTGGTACATACAACATTAAATAACGGTGGTAAAAATAGGCATCCTTGTGTTCTAGATCTTAGAGGAAAGGCTTTCAGTTTTTCCCCATGTAGTATCATACCAGCTGTGGGCCTGTCATATAAGACTTTTATTGTGTTTAGATATGCTTCTTTGATACCCAGTTTTTTTTTTTTGAGATGGAGTCTCAGTCTGTCACCCAGACTGGAGTGCAGTGGCGTGATCTTGGCTCACTGCAACCTTCACTTGCTGGGTTCAAGCAATTCTGCCTCAACCTCCCAAGTAACTGGAACTACAGGCAAGTGCCACCATGCCTAGCTTTTTGTTTTGTTTTGTTTTTTGTTTTGTATTTTTAGTAGAGATGGGGTTTCACCATGCTGGCCAGGCTGGTCTTGAACTCTGGACCTTGGATTTTTATCATAAAGGGATGTTGAATTTTACCAAATGCTTTTCCAGCATCAATTGAAATTATATGATTTTTGTCCTTTATTCTTTTGATATGATGTATCACATTAGTTTATTTGCATATGTTGAACCATCCTTGCACACGTGAGATAAATTCTACTTGGTCATGATGAATGATTTTAAAAAATATATTGTTGAATTCAGTTTGCAAGTATTTTGTGGAGGATATTTGCATCAATATTTATCAGGAATATTGGCCTGTAGTTTTGCTTTCTTTTGATGTGTCTATGTCTGGTTTTGATATCATGGTAATACTGGCCTTGAAATATTCCCTCATCCTGTGTTTTTCAGAACAGTTTGAGTAGGATTGGTACTAGTTTTTCAAATGTTTGGTAAAAGTCAACAGTGAAGTCATCAGGTCCAGGGCTTTTTCTTTTGGCTTCCATCTTGTTACATGTTTGGAGCTTGTTCAGGTTTTGAGTTTCTTCATGGTTCAATCTTGGTAGGTTGTATGTGTCTAGGGGTTTATTAATTTCTTCTAGCTTTTCCAACTTGTTGGCATATATTTTCACAGAGTAGCCTCTAGTGATCCTATGGATTTCTGTGCTATTGGTAGTAATGTCTCCTTTTTTGTCTCTGATTTTATTTATTTGAATCTTCTCTCTCTTTTCTTAGTCTGGCTAAAGGTTTGTTGATTTTGTTAACCTTTTCAAAAAATCAAGTATTCATTTTACTGATCTTTTGTATTGTTTTCTTCATTTCAAATTCATTTATTTCTGCTCTGATCTTTATTATTTCTTTATTATTTCTTTTCTTCTAATTTTGGGTTTGGTTTTCTCTAGCTTTTCTAGTTCTTTAAGATGCATCATTAGATTGTCTATTTGAAGTTTTTCTTCTTTTTTGATGTAGATTTTTATAGCTATAAACTTCCCTTCTAATACTGCTGTCACTGTATCCCATAGGTTTTGGTATGTTGTGTTTCCATTATCATTTGTGTGAAGACATTTTTTTCAAGTTTTTTCTTAATGTCTTCATTGACCCAGTGGTCATTCAGGAGCATATTGTTTAATTTCCATGTATTTGTATAGTTTCCAAAATTTCTCTTGCTGTTGATTTCTAGTTTCATTCTATTGTGGTAAAATAAGATACTTGATATTATTTCAATTTTAAAAAATGTTTTAAAACTTATTTGGTGGTGTAATATGTGGTCTATCCTTGAGAATAGTCCATGTTCTGAGTGGAAGGTGTATATTATGCAGCCATTGGATGAAATGTTCTGTAAATGTCTTTCAGGTCCATTTGGTGTGTAGTGCAGATTAAGTCTGATGTTTCTTTGTTGATTTTCTGTCTGGATGGTCTCTCCAATGCATAAAGTGGAGCCTTCAAGTCTCCAGCAATTATTACATTGGGGGTCTATCTCTCTATATTGTTTGAATAATATTTTCTTTATCTATTTGGGGGTGCATATATATCTAAAATTACCATTTTCTCTGATGTAAGTACAGTTACTCCTGCATTTTTTTTTTTTTTTAGTTTCTGTTTGCATGAAATATATTTTCCTATTCCTTTATTGTCAGTTTATGTGTATCTTTATAGGTGAAGTGTGGTTTCTGTAGGCAACAAATCACTGGCTTTTGCTTTTGTTTTATTCATTCAGTCACTCTATGTCTCTTGATTGAAGAGTTTGGTCCATTGACATTCTTTTTTTATTGATAAATAAGAACTTATTCCTGATATTTTGTTGTTTTCTGGTCTTCCTTGTTTTCTTCTTCCTGTTTTCCTTTTAGTGAAGGTGATTTTCTCTGGTAGTATGTTTTAATGTCTTGCTTTTTATTTTGTATGTATACATTGCATGTTTTTTAATTTTAAGTTACCATGAGGCTTGCAAATATCTTATAACTAATTGCATTAAACTGATGACAACTTAATGCTGATTGCATAACAAAGCAGCAAACAAACTGAAAAACACCGAAAAGAAAACTAAAAACCTCTACACTTTAACTTTGTCATCCTGCTTTTTAGTTTTTGTTGTTTCTATTTTTATCTTATTATACTGTCTTTAACCTGAAAAGTTGCTGTATTTATTTTTGATCAGTTTATATTTTAGTGTTTCTTCTCAAGATATTGTTCATTTACACACCACAATTGCAGAGCTATAATATTGTGTGTTTTTCTGTGTATATACTGTTACCAGTGACTTTTGTACCTTTAAATGATTTCTTATTATTCATTAATGTCCTTTTCTTTCAGATCAAAGAACTCCCTTTAGCAGTTCTTGTAGGACAGGTATGGTGTTGATGAATCCTCCAGCCTTCATTTGTCTGGGAAAGTTTTACTTTTCCTTCATGTTTGAAGGATATTTTGCTGAATATATTCTTCTATAATAGAAGTTTTTGTTTTGTTTCATTTTGTTTTTTACCTTTTAGCACTTTAAATACGTCATGCCACTCTCTCCTGGCCTGTAAGGTTTCCATTGAAAAGCCCACAGCCAGTATTGGAGCTCCATTGTATGTTATTTGTTTCTTTTCTGTTGCTGCTTTTTGGATCCTTTCTTTATTTCTGACCTTTGGGAGTTTGATTATTAAGTGTCTTGAGGTATTCTTCTTTGAGTTAAATCTGCTCTGTGTTCTATAACATCCTTATACTTGAATATTGGCATCTTTCTCTAGGTTTGGGAAGTTCTCTGTTATCATTCCTTTGATTCAACTTTCTACCCTATCTCTTTCTATCCCCTCTTTAATGCCAATAACTCTTACATTTGCCATTTTAAAGGCTATTTTCTAGATATTGTAGACATGCTTCATTGTTTTTTATTCTTTCTTTTTTTGTCTCCTCTGACTGTATATTTTCAAATAGCCTGTATTTGAGCTTACTTATTCTTTCTTCTGCTTAATCAATTCTCCTGATAAGTGACTCTGATACATTCTTCAGTATGTCAGGTGCATTTTTAAGCTCTAGAATATTTGCTTCATTCTTTTAAATTATTTACCTTTGTTAAATTTATCTGATAGAATTCTGAATTCCTTGTCTGTGTTATCTTAAGTTTCTTTGAGTTTCCTCAAAATAGATATTTTTTTTTTTCTCCAACTTTTATTTAAAGTTCAGGAGTACAAGTGTAGGCTGTGCAGATTTGTTACATAGGTAAATGTGTGTCATGGTTGTTGGTTGCACAGATCATCTCGTCACCTAGGTATTAATCCCAGAAACCATTAGCTACTCTTCCTGATGCTCTTCCTTCCCCCACACTCCCCTCAGACAGGCTCCAGTGTGTGTTGGTCCCTGCTCCCACCACGTGACTATGTGTTTTCATCATTCAGATCTCACTTATAAGTGAGAACATGCAGTATTTGGTTTCTGTTTTTGTGTTAGTTTGTTGAGGACAATACTTTCCAACTACATCCATATTTCTGCAAACATGTGATCTCATTGCTTTTTTATGGCTGCATAGTATTCCATGGTTTATATACCACATTTTCTTTATCCAGTATAACATTGATGGGTATTTAGGTTGATACTGTTTCTTTGCTATTGTGAATAGTGCTGTAATGAACATATGCATGCATATATCTTTATACTAGTATGGTTTATATTCCTCTAGGTATATATCCAATAATAGGATTGCTTGGTCAAATGATATTTCCGCCTTTAGGTCTTTGAGGAATTGCCACACTGTCTTCCACAATGGTTGAAGTAATTTACACTCCCACCAACAGTGTAAAAGCATGCCTTTTTCTCTGCAATCTTGCCAGCATCTATTGTTTCAGAACTTTTTAATAATCGCCATTGTGACTGTCATGAAATGGTATCTCATTGTTGTTTTGATTTGCATTTCTCAAATGAGCAGTGATGTAGAGCTTTTTTCTCATGTTTGTTGGCTGCATGTATGTCTTCTTTTGGAAGTGCCTGTTTATGTCCTTTGCCTACTTTTTAGTAGGGTTGTTTTTTTTTTTCTTGTAAATTTGTTAAAGTTTCTTATTGATGCAGGATATTAGACTTTTGTCAAATGGATAGATTGCAAAAATGTTCTCCCATTTTGTAGCTTGTCTGTTCACTCTGATGACAGTTTCTTTTGCTGTGCAGAAGCTCTTTAGTTTAATTAGATTCCATTTGTCAGCTTTTGCTTTTGTTGCCATTGCTTTTCGTGTTTTAGTCATGAAGTCTTTGCCCATGCCTATGTTCTGAATGGTATTGCCTAGGTTTTCTTATAGAGTTTTTATGGTTTTAGGTCTTATGTGTAAGTCTTTAATCTATCTTGAGTTAATTTTTGTATAAGATGTAAGGAAGGGCTTCAGTTTCAGTTTTCTGCATATAGTTAGCTAGGTCTCCAAGCAAAATTTAGTAAATTGGGAATCCTTTCTCAATTGCTTGTTTTTGTCAGATTTGTTGAAGACCAGATGGTTGTAGGTGTGCGGTCTTACTTCTGAGTTCTCTGTTCTCTTCCATTTGTCTAAGTGTCTGTTCTTGTACCAGTACCATGCTTTTTTGGCTATTGTAGCCTTGGAGTATAGTTTGAAGTCATCTAGCATGATGTCTCCAGGTTTGTTCTTTTTGCTTACAATTGGCTTGTCTATTCTAGCTCCTTTTAAGTCCCATATGAATTTTAAAATATATATTTTTTTCTAATTCTGTGAATAATGTCATGGTAGTTTAATAGGAATAACATTAAATCTATAAATTACTTTGGCCAGTATGGCCATTTTTCAAGGTATTGATTCTTCCTATTCATGAGTATGGAATATTTCTCCATTTGCTTGTGTCCTCTCTGATTTCTTTGAGCAGTGGTTTGTAGTTTCCTTGAAGAGGTTCCTCACTTCCCTTTTTAGCTGTATTCCTAGGTATTTTATTCATTTTGTAGCCATTGTGAATGGGAGCTCATTCAAGCTTTGGCTCTCTACTTGCCTGCTATTTGTGTATAGGAATGCTAGTGGTTTTTGCACATTGATTTTTTATCCTGAGACTTTGCTGAAGTTGCTTATCATCTTAAGAAGCTTTTGAGCTGAGATGATGGGGTTTTCTAGATATATAATTATGTCATCTGAAAACAAAGATAATTTGACTTTCTATCTGTTTGCCCTTGCCAGAAATTCCAATACTATGTTAAATAGGAGTGATGAGAGAGGGCAAACTTGTCTTATGCCAGTTTTCAAAGGAAATGTTTCCAGCTTTTGCCCATTCAGTATGGTATTGGCTGTGGATTTGTCATATATGGCTCTTATTATTTTGAGGCATTTTCCTTCAATACCTAGTTTATTGAGAGTTTTTAACCTGAAGGAATGTTGAGTTTTATTGAAGGCCTTTTCCACATCAATTGGAATAATAATGTGGTGGTTTTTGTCTTTAGTTCTGTTTTTGTGATTAATCCTATTTATTGATTTGCATATGTTGAACCAACCTTGCATCCTGGTGATAAAACCAACTTGATCATGGTGAATAAGCTTTTTGATGTGCTGCTAGATTTGGTTTGCCAATATTTAACTGGAAATTTTTGCATTGATGTTATCAAAGATATTGGCCTGAAGTTTTCTTTTTTCTTGTTCTTGTATCTCTGCATGCTTTTGGTATCAAGATGATGCTGGCCTCATAAAATGAGTTAAGGAGAAGTGCCTTCTTTTCAATTTGTTGAAATAATTTCAGTAGAAATTGTACCAGCTCTTTGTACCACTTGTAGAATTCAGCTGTGAAGTCATCTGATGCTGCACTTTTTTTGGTTGGTAGGTTATTTATTACTGTCTCAATTTTAGAACTCGTTATTGTTCTCTTCAGAGTTTCAGTTTCTTCCTGGTTCAGTACTGGGAGGGTGTATGTGTCCAGGAATTTATCCATTTCTTCTAAATTTTCTTGTTTATGTGCGTAGGAGTGTTTATAGTATTTTCTGATGGTTGTTTGTATTTCTGTTGTGTCAGTGGTGATATCCCCTTATCATTTCTGATTGTATTTGATTCTTTTCTCATTTCTTCTTTATTAGTCTAGCTAGTCATCTATCTATTTTATTAATGTTTTCCAGAAACCAGCTCCTGGATTTGCAGATTTTCTGAACAATTTTGCTTTTCTCTATCTCCTTCAGTTCAGCTCTGATCTTGGTTATTTCTTGTCTTCTGCTACCTTTAGGGTTTGTTTGCTCTTGGTTCTCTAGTTCTTTTAGTTCTGATGTTAGGTTGTTAACTTGAGATCTTTCTACCTTTTTGATGGGGGCAATTAGTGCTATACATTTCCTTCTTAACACTGCTTTGGCTGCATCCCAGATATTCTGGTACATTGTCTCTTTGTTCTCATTAGTTTCAAATAACTTCTTGATTTCGGCCTTTCTTATATTATTTATCCAAGAGTCATTCAGGAGCAGGTTGTTGAATTTCCATGTAGTTGTGTGGTTTTTGAGTGACTTTATTAATCTTGAATTTTAATTTGATTGTGTTGTGGTCTGAGAGAGTGTTATTATTTCAGTTCTTTTGCATTTACTGAGGAGTGTTTTACTTCTGATTACGTGATCAAAAAGAGTAATTGCCATGTGGCGATGAGAAGAATGTATATACTGTTGTTTTTGGGTGGAGATTTTTGTACATATCTATCAAATCCACTTGATCCACAGCTGTCTTTTTTGATCTTTGTTGGTTTTAAGACTGTTTTGTCAAAAACAAGGATTGTAACCCGTTTCTTTCTTTCTTTTTTTCTACCCCTTTATTTTGAGCCTATGTCTTTGCATGTGAGATGGGTCTCTCAAAGACAGCATACTGATGAGTCTTGGCTGTTTGTTTAGCTTGCCATTCCATGTCTTTTAATTGGGATATTTAACGTATTTACACTTAAGATAAGTATTGTCATGTGCAAATTTGATCCTGTGATCATGATGTAAGCTGGTTATTTTGCAGACTTGTATATGTGGTACTTCATGGTGTCACTGGTCTGTGTACTTCAGTGTGTTTTTGTAGTGCCTGGTGATGGCTTTTCCTTTCCATATTTACCACTTCCTTCAAGAACACTTGCAAGGCAGGCCTGCTGGTGATAAATTTCCTCAGCATTTGCTTGTCTGAAAAAGATCTTTATTTATCCCGCATTTTTGAAGCTCAGTTTGACTGGATATAAAATTCTGGGTTGCAAATTCTTTTCTCCATGAAGGTTGAATATTGGCCTCCAATGTCTTCTGGCTTGTTGAGTTTCCGCTGAGAGGTCTGCTGTGAGTTTAATGGGTTTCCTTTTGTAGTTGACCTGGCCTTTCTCTTTGGCTGCCCTTAACATTTTTTCTTTCATTTGTTCTTGGAGAATCTGAGGATTATGTGTCTTGGGATTTATTTTCTCATGGAATATCTTACTGGGGTTATCTACGTTTCCTGAATTTGAATGTTGGCCTAACTTGCTAGGTTGGGGAAATTCTGCTGGATGATACCCTGAAGTATGTTTTCCAACTTGGTTCTCTTCTTCTCATCTCTTTCAGGTACTTCAATCAGTAGTAGGTTTGGTCCCTTTACATACTCTCATATTTCTTGAAGGTTTTGTTCATTCCTTTTCATTATTTTTTAAATATTTTTATCTACCTGTCTTACTTTAGAAAGACAGTCTTCAAGCTCTGAGTTTCTTTCCTCCACTTGGTCTATTCTGCTATTGATGCTTGTGATTGAATGGTGAAGTTCTCATATTGTGTTTTTCAGCTCCATCAGGTCAGTTATGTTTCTCTGTAAACTGACTATTCTGGCTATCAGTTCCTGTATTGTCTTATAATGATTCTTAGCTTCTTTGCATTGGGTGACAACATGCTCCTTTAGCTCAGTGAAATTTGTTATGACCCACCTTCAGAAGCCTACTTCTGTCAATTTTGGTCATCTCAGCCTCGGTCCAGCTCTGTGCCTTTGCTAGAGAGGTGTTGTGGTTATTTGGAGGAGGATTTTTGAGTTTCCAGTGTTTTTGTGCTGGTATTCTTGTATCTTTGTGGGCTCATCTACCTGTGATCTTTGAGGGTACTGATCTTAGAATGGGTTTCTTTGTTTTTTTTTTTTTTTGGTGGATGTTGTTGTTACTGTTGTTTTCTGTTTGTTTGTTTGTTTTTCTTTCCGTGTCAGGCCAGTCTTCTGTAGTGCTGCTGTGGTTTGCTGGGGGTCTACTCCAGACCCTAGTTTCTTCACTCTCTTCTGTACCTTGAGTTATCACCAGTGACGGCTACAAAACAACAAATATGGCCGCCTGCTCCTTCCTATGGAAGCTCCATCCCAGGGAGGTAATTACCTGTTACCAGCCCAAATACACCTGTAGGAGGGTGCTGAAGACATTTTTGGTCTCACCCAGTCAGGAGGAATGGGGAACAGGGTCCTGCTTAAAGAAGCAGTCTGACTGCTTTTTGGTTGAACAGCTGTGCTGTTTTCAGGAGGACCCTTCCTCATCTGGACCCTTTGGACTCTCCAAAGCTGACAGACTGGAATAGCTGAATTGACCAAACCACAGAGATGGTTGCCACCCCTCTCTCTGGTGCTGTCTTAAAACTAGGGCCTGGTGTCAGAAACCTTAGGGATCTACCTGGATCTACCTGGTGCTCTATTCTACTATGCTTTAGCTGACTCTCAAGCTATAAGACAAAGTGCTTTTTACTCTTTCCTCCCCTTTCCATAAGCAGAGGAATATCTCCCCATGGCCACAACTACTACTGTGCTGTGGCAAATATTGCCTCGTTACTGCCAATGTTCATTCAAGGCCCAAGGGCTCTTCAGTTAGCTTTTGGTGAATGATGCCTGTATTAGTCTGTTTTCATGCTGCTGATAAAGACATACCCAAGACTGGGCAATTTACAAAAGAGAGAGGTTTAACTGGACTTAGAGTTCCACATGGCTAGAGAAACCTCACAATCATAGTGGGAGACAAGAAGGAGCAAGTCACTTCTGACATGGATGGTGGCAGGCAAAGAGAGAGAACTTGTGCAGGGGAACTCCTTTTTTAAAAAACCATCAGATCTTGTGAGATTTATTCACTATCAGGAGAACAGCACGGGAAAGACTTGCCCTCAAAATTCAATTACTTCCCACCAGGATCCCCCCACAACAAGTGAGAATTCAACATGAGATTTGGGTGGTGACACAGCCAAACTATATTAATGATAGACCTGAAACTCTTCCTTAGGAGGAAGTGGGGTCCCCACTGGCCCAGGGAAGCTCCAGAGATACCATCCAAGAACCGAGACATGGAATGGAAAACCCCAACATCCTGCCTATTGTTCTACCCCACTGTGGCTGAGCTAGTACCTAAGCTGCAAGGCAAACAGTTCCCTTTACTCTTCCCTCTCCTTTCCTTAGGCATATGGAGTCTCTCCCCATAGCCAACACAGCTGGAAATGTGCTGGGTCATACCCAAAGCCAGTACATCTCTAAGTCTTATCCAAGATCCATGGTGTGTACTGCCTGCCTGTCACTGTTGATTATTCAGGGCCCAAGGGTTCTTTAGTCAGCAGGTAATGAACCTTGCCAGGACTGGGTCCTTTAAGGCAATGGGCTCCCTTGTGGCCCAGGGTGTGTTTAGAAATGTTTTTCTGGAGCTAGGGCCTGGAATGGGGACCTCAGGACTCTGCTTGTTGTACTATCCGACTGTGGCTGAGCTGGTATCCAAGTTGTAAGACAAAGTCCTCTTTACTCTTCCTTCTCCTCTCTTTGAGTGGAAAGAAGTAGTCTCTCCCAGAGCTATGAGCTGTGCTGCGTGGGGTTGGGGAAGCAGTGGGAGAAGCACTCCCTTGGCTAGCCTGACTGCTGTCTCACTAGGTTGTGTGCCCCGCACAGCACCAGGACTTGTCCACTAATTGCCTAGACTGCCTTTCATGTTTACCTAGGACCTGGAGCACTTTAGCCAATGGTGGTGAGGCTTGCTGGATCTAAGATTCAGATTGCTGGGATGCGCAATTCTCCTCTGGGTAGGGCCTAACTGTTCCCTCTGTGGGTGCTGGCTGAGTTTCGCCTGATGTTGCTTCTGCTGTGACAGGGCAGAATTGAGTTCCAATGCAAAGTCTCACAATCACTGTGCTGCTTTCCCTCCCACAAGCTCAGGGATTCTCTCTCTGTGTCATGCAGCCACATGAGGGATGAGTGAGACATGGCATTGGCAATTCAAGACTGTCCTTCCTTTCCCTCTTCAGTGCCTCTTTTGGCAATATGAAGTAAAAACCAGGTGCTGTGATTGCTCACTTGCTTTTTGTTCTTGTGAAGGTGCTTTTTTTGTGTGTGGATAGTTGTTCAATTTGGCGTTCCTGTGGAGAAGGCAAAATGTGGCAGATTCTATTCAGACATCTTACTCTATCTTCAGCATAAATAACATGATTTTAAATATGATTATTGTGTGAAAAATGGTAACCTGAATTAAAGACTTTTAGACCCAACAACTGAAATACAAATTTTAAAATATTGTCTAACAAATATTACGTAATTACATTTGATAGATACTTCAGCATACAATACTAGGCAGATGAATATTTTCAACCCAATTTAAAGAAATTGTTCAAAAACATAATTAAGTCTGATTATTTCTTTATGTCTTAATATGTTATGTTAAAAATGTGACAGTTGGTAGTAATACAGAGTTTTGTGTAAGTAGGTAAATCAATATATAAAATGTATGTCTATCAAAATTGTTTTTCTCTAATTTTTTCCACTCAAAATGCTTTTATAGTAAACTCTAATCGACACTAATAGAACAGGTTTTTTCTTTATAAAATGAAAGAAAAAATAGAAATATTTTTCTTATAGTAGAATAAATGGAGTTATAAAAATTGCGCTTTATAGTTCAAGAATAAATGATGAGATTTGAGAGTAAGTCATTTGGAACTTTTTTTTCATCATCACACCTAACAAAGAGTCAGAGGACGTGCCCCACATGTGGGGCATGAAATATGAAAACACGAATTTTTAAAAAAATGCAGTGAAATTATTTTTGAGTAATACTACTTAAATTTATTTATTTATTGGGATTTTATTAGGATGTTACTTCATGAGTTTCCCAGAGGGCCAGGATTATGTCTAATTTGTGGTATAGACCAAAGTACTACATCTGCAGTTGGGCTTCAAGTATATTTTTTTTCGTAAGACATGTCCTTGTAGCAAAGGATTCAGCTCCTAGATCAGCCAGTGATGTCTGCGTAGAGATAAACACCAGCTTTTTATACTAACAGAATTAAAGTATTTGTTGTACCACTAGTGGACCTGTGTTACCCTCACCAGCCTCCTTCACTCTTTTTGGGCATGAGAGCAATATTCTGCGATGTTACAGACTTGAGAATATTGTAATCAAGGTCGGTTAATTCATAATAGCAAACAGTACCATCTTGTGAACATTTTCAGTAACTTTGAAAACTCATAGGTTCTGTTTGATTATATGCATAGTTCTTTTGATAGCTTTTCAAATGACATTAGAACTTGATAAAAGTGACATGAAAATCTAAACAGGGCTGTAGTTCATTTGCAAATAGAAAGGACATCATGTCAGGTAGTTATTCATGTAGCCTGAAGAAAGTCTACTAGTGATGACAAATGGCTCTGAGGTGCCTTCCTCACTAAGTAAATGGAGCAGAAACCAGAGAAACCCTGACTGACAGTGATGAAAATGGTTACACAGTGCCAGGGACAAAATAACAACTGAAGCAAAAGTAATCAGAGAGATCAAGAGGAGAGTGTGCCAGGGCTAGAAAACTTTGCTGCAAGAACTAGCAGAGTGGGCCAGGCGCAGTGGCTCAGGCCTATAATCCCAGCACTGTGGGAGGCCGAGGCAGGTGGATCATGAGGTCAGGAGATTGAGACCTTCCTGGCTAATACGGTGAAACCCTGTCTCTACTAAAAATACAAAAAGTTAGCCAGGTGTGGTAATGGGCACCTGTAGTCCCAGCTACTTGGGAGGCTGAGGCAGGAGAATGGTGTCAAGCCGGGAGGTGGAGCTTGCAGTGAGCCAAGATCACACTACTGCACTCCAGCCTGGGTGACAGAGTGAGACTCTTACCTCAGGAAAAAAAAAAAAAAAAAAAAAAAAAAAAGAAGAAGAACTAACAGAGTGGACTGAATATAAATAAAAATCTCTATCCAGTGTTGCATTTAGATGGTATATTTGTATGCATGAGGAGGAGTGAATGGCTGATGATGATGTAGTCACTCATGTGGTGACAGGATGGAGAACAGCATGAAAGTGATCCTTTTAGCAGGACCTGATATAGAGAAGCTAATCCTGAGCATACGGGAAAAGTTTTGAGTGACTGAGTTTAGAATTCATTATAGAGAAGGAGGACTGATGTGGGGAATGGTTGTAAGGAAAAGGAAGGCATAGTAGTAACTAGTAGGTTGCAGAATGAAGGCAACAATGTTGGCTTTTTCATTTGTAGATGGGAAATTATTAAAATGATGGCAGGCTCAGAGGGAGAATTTAGTAGAGAGAACAATAAACCAAAAGGGTAAATTTTGAAGGAAGTTTGGAATGCAATTGACATTCTATTTTTTCTGAGCATGTTTTGTTAAATTATAGGTCACTGTCTGAAAAGGAGAAAAAAGAGTATATGAGGTGATGACAGTGGCAGTGGCAGTGAGGAGTGTGAGTACAGAAAATAAATTTTAATTTTAATTTTAACTTATTTTTCTTCAAGCAAGGAAAACTGTAGGCCAGTATTCTTGATAAATATAAATGTAAAAATTCTCAGAAAAGACTGGTAAACCTAATTCAACAATACATTAAAAAGATTCATACACAATAATCAAATGGAATTTATCTCTGAAATGCAAAGATGGTTCAACACATGCAAATCAATAAATGTGATCTGCTACCTTAACAGAATGAGGGCTAAAAATTATATCATTCTAATAAATGCGGAAAAAGCAGTTGATAAAATACAACATCCTTTCGTGATGAAAATCTCTCAAAACACAAATAAATGGAAAGACAGGCTGAGTTCATATTTTGGAAGAAGTGATACACTAAAAATGTCTACATAATCCAAAGCTCTCTACTAATTCACTACAATCTGTACAAAAATTTCAACAGCATTTTTCACAGAAATAGAAAAATAATCTTAAAATTTGTATGGAACCAAACAAGACCCTGAATAGCCAAAGCAATCTTGAGAAAGAAGAACAAAGCTAGAGGTATCACACTACCTAATTTCAAATTACATAAAAAAGGTGTAGTAATCCAAATAGGGTGGTACTGACATGGAAACAGACACATAAACTTTGACAAAGGCACCAGAAGGAAAAAAGGATTGTCTCTTCAGTAAACTGTATTAGGGAAACGGGATTTCCACATGCAAAATAATTATATTGAACCCTTATTGTACATCGTGCACAAAAATCAGTTCAAAATATATTAAAGATGTAAACATAAGTCCCGAAACTGTAAAACTCCTAGAAGAAAACAGATCCTTGACACTGATCTTGGCAATAATTTTAAAAATGTGACACCAAAGCACATGCAACAGAAACAAAAATGAACAATAAATAGATTACATCAAACAGAAACGTTTCTGCACAGCAAAGGAAGCAATCAACAAAATGAAAAGGCAACCTATGGAATGAGAGACAATATTTACAAACCATGTATCCAACAGGTGGCAAATATCCAAAATATAAAATGAACTCATACAACTTAAATAGCCAACACAAGAAAGTCTCTTTTATTTAATAAATGATGCTAAGAAAACTAGATCTCTATATATTAGATCACCATCTTTCACCATATATGAAAATCAACACAAAATAAAGACTTAAATGTAAGACCCCAAACTGTAAAACCACTAGAAGAAAATGTTGGGGAAATGCTATAGGACATTGGTTTGGACAAAGATTTTTGGCGTAATACGTCAAAAGCACAGGCAAACAAAAGTTACAAGTTAAGCAAAAGCTTCATGTATTAGGATTACATTAAGCTAAAAACCTTCTGCACAGCAAAGGAAACAATTCACAAAATGAAGAGAAAACCCACAGAATGGGGAAAATAGTTGCAAGCTATTCATCTGACAAGGGATTAATAACCAGAATATATAAAGAAATCAACAACTTATGATGAAACAAAAAACCTAATTAAAAATGAGCAAAATACCTGAATAGACATTTATCAAAAGAAGACATACAAATGACCAAAGGAATACATGAAGAAATGCTTTATATCACTAATCATCAGGGAAATGCACATCAAAACCTTAATGAAATGATCATCTTACCCAGTTAGAATGGCTGCTGTCAAAGGAAAAAAATTATAAATGCATATGAAGATGTGGATAAAGGGGAATGCTTGAACATTGTTGATGGGAATGTACAGTAATATAGTCATTATGGAAAAGAGTATGGAGGTTTCTGATAAAACTAAAAATAGAACTACCATATGATCCAGCAATTCTACTGCTGGGTATACGTTAGAAGGAAATGAAATATGCACCTGGTAGAGATGCCTGCACACGCATGTTTATTGCAGCGTTATTCGCAATAGACAAAATATGAAAACAACTGGAATGTTTGCCACCAGATGAAGGAATAATGAAAATGTCATATATGTTTATAAACATATACATATATATGTATACACAATGAAATATTAATTCAGCCTTGAGAAAGAAAGAAAATTCTGCTATTTGTGACAACATGGGTAAACCCAGAGGCCATGATGCTAAGTAAAAAAAGACAGAGATGGAGAGACAAATACTGCATGATCTCACTTATATCTAATCTTAAAAAAAGTCAAATCCGTAGAAACAGCGAATGGAATGGTGGTTGCCAGGGACTAGGGGGTGGGGAAAATAAGCAGATGTTATTTAAAGGGTACAAGCTTTCAGATATAAGATGACTAAATTTTGGAGATCTCAGGTGTGACATGGTGACTATAGTTAATTATAATAAAGTATTGAATACCTGAAGCTTTCTGGGAGACTAGATCTTAAGTGTTCTTTTATGCACACGAAAGGTCAACCACACCTCAAGAGGTGGGAAAACATTCCTAGAAAAAAAGGCAGCATCATCTTCCTACTGATATTTTTTGACTATGTTCTGTATACCAAACACTGTGCATTTTCTCATTTAAATCTCACAACAATCTTTTGCTGTAGGTAAAACCTTTTACTATTCTCCCAAATTTTTGGTGAGGAAACCAAGGCTCAGGGTGTTTGAGTCACTTGATTGCAGATACACAGCTAGGGAGTGTCATACCTGGGATTTGATCCAGGTCTGTCTACAAACTCCCACTTCTAATGATACATTTAAGGATTTAAGCATACAGTTATCTTTTAATCTTAATTCCATTTGTGTGTGTGTGTGTGTGTGAGTGTAAAAAAAGGGTTCTTTGATTTATTATGTATAGGTTTTCTTGTCAACTTTATTAAAAGCTCCTTGTGAAAAGGCACTTTGCCCTCATTTGTATGAAGCAGAGAATTTTTGTTGCTACACTGTAAGCTCTTTCTAAATTTTTGTTCTTGACGAAAGGTTTTTCTAGCCATTTCTTCTCTATAAATATTAATCAAGGTGATATTTTATAATCTAAGTATTAATGAAACAGTCCCTCTGTCATGAATTTTGGAGCAAGCTGGAGAGAGTATCTCCATATTGACTGATTCTTTCTATGCCTTTCATGTTGTCATTGGGTTTAGAGGCATTTTATGACCTTGGATGACATTTCTTATATTAGACTTTGAGTATGAATAGAATCACAGAGGTAATTTTTACCCAATACCTTCATGTCATTATATAAATTAAATGCTATTAAGAAAGGAGTCCTTTTTGCTTTACTTAGTAGAAACGTCTTCAAATTTGTCAAATGCTGTTCATGTAAATAACCCAAAGAAGTTAGTCACAAAGGACTTTCAAATATTTACAAAAATATTCTCCCCCCTTACTACCATAGCTCTTCCATAACTGTGTGGAAATGTGCTTAGGGATCTAATGTTCCCCAGACCAGCGTCAAAGTCAAAATCCCATTTTGCAAGGGATATAAATCTCTGAATTTGAAATAGCTTTTGAAAATGTTTGGAGTATTAATTTCATACTTGCCTAATTTTAATGTGGGTCAAGAAAATGGAATGGCAAATGCAGCTGGTAGTTGGAATAATGAGACAGCATGATTAAAAGTCAAAAATAATAAGCAGAGAAGACAGAGAGAAAGAGAAAACATCAAACCATGGATTTCATATATGTAAAAGAGAAATGATTGTTTTAATTAAGTAAAACTGCATTATTTTGAGGTTAAGTGCTACATTGTTAATTGAAACTGATGATTTTTTTAATTAATTACACATCTTTGACCCATCTTTCGTTTACCCACCATTGCTTTTCTTTATTGGAATTATCTTCTCTGACTTTAACATTCTACTCTTTGCCTCTTCAAGGTTCTTGTACATTTGTCTTAGCAGCAGAATTGCTGGCAAGGCTTGCCTTCATTTGTGCTTCATTCTTTCTACTCTTTAAATCATAGTCTCCTTCCTCTGTCCCACTGAAATCTCCTAAAGACTTTGAAGCTAATTTAAAGTGATACTTTCATTGCCTCTAATTATTAAGGAGTGATAGGTGATGATGATGAGTGTACTCCACAACAGAGGGAGCCTGTTGAAGTCAGTGCCCTCTTATTTGCTGTTTATCCTCAATTTAATAAAGTCAATTGACATAAAATTTGCTTGGTTGGAAAAGTGTTTTCCAAGTAAACTAATTGCTCAATTTTTCACTGCAATTTGCCTACACACTCTTTCTGTGGATTTCAAGGTGATCCTGCTTTTTAGTAACAGATGGTTGATCAGAAATTATATATGGTTATGCCTACAATATAGTACCAACACCCATTAGAATACCATTGCTATCACATTTAGATGTGTCAGGATAATAATTACCAAGCAGTCCTTATAAAAGGAAAATGCAGAATAAGTTGATTGATTCCATAGCAACTCTGAGGTGCACATTACTGCTCCGCTTCTACTTGAGGAGAGATGTTATTGCTCATTGGAATTCTTCTCTACAGCTGAACTGTGGAGACAATCTCATTTCCACTTCATAGGCACCGTGGTTGATTATTAGTGAAGATCAACCCTGGCAAAGAGTCTGTCATGTGTGTCAATGACAACTGACAGAACTGCCATATTCCCCTCACTCCCTAAACCCTTCCTCAGATCAGTATTTTGGGCGATGGTTTGAAAATATCTGTGACATCAACTAAAGAAGAGCTGTGCTGATGGTTATTATTTTCACTGTGCCTGCACTGGCTTTCTGTGCACATCACACTTCTATGAATATGGACTAAATGGAGAAGAATGCTTCTTTAATCTCATGTTGATGTCCCAAATAACAGAGCCTATTTGTAAATCTCTAAATCTATAATACGTGCATCTCAAAACAACAAATTTCCCCTAATAAGCCAGTCAATTAAATCTGCAAGTAATTTTGCATCCTCCCAAGAATATTTGAATGATTTTAGCTTCTCGGGGCTCTTCAGAACTAAAGCCAGAGTCCACATTTCTCCTTATTTGAAGGATAGTCTATCTCTTCAAAGCAGCTTGTCTTAGTCTGCTCATGCAACTATAACAAAATACCACAGACTGGGTAATTTACAAACAACAGAAATTTGTTTCTCATAGTTCTGGAGGCTAGGAAATCCAACACCAAACCGAGGATAGATTTGGTGTCTGGGGAGGGAGCTCTGCTTCGAAGATGGTGCCTTCTTGCAGCATCCTCACATGGCAGGAAGACAAATGTGCAAACCTTGTGTCCTCATATGGCAGAAGAGATGGAAGGGCAAGGCTGCTCTCTGAAGGTTCTTTAATAAGTATATTAATTCCATTCATGCCAGGTATGGTGTCTCATGCCTGCAACCCTAGCGCTTTGCGAGGCTGAGGAGGGAGGATTGCTTGACGCCAGGAGTTTGAGACCAGCCTGGGCAACATAGCAAGACCCTGTATCTCCAAAAATAAAAGGAAATTAGCTAGGTATAGTGGCACATACCTGTAGTCCCAGCTACTCAGTAGGCTGAGGAGGGAGTATCGCTTGAGCCCAGAATTTGAGGCTGCAGTGAACTATGTGCATGCCATTGCATTCCAGCCTTGGGTGACAGAGTGAGACCCTGTCTCTTAAGAAAAAAAAATCCCATTCATGAGGGCATAGCCTTCATGACTTAATCACTTCCCAAACGGCCTA
This sequence comes from Theropithecus gelada, assembly GCF_003255815.1. Taxonomy (NCBI): domain Eukaryota; kingdom Metazoa; phylum Chordata; class Mammalia; order Primates; family Cercopithecidae; genus Theropithecus; species Theropithecus gelada. Next base: position 133,331,412 of record NC_037670.1, read on the forward strand.
CCTCTTAATACCATCACCTTGGGGATTAAGTTCCAACATATGAATTTTGTGGGGACACATACATTCAAACCATAGCACTATCTGGTGAGTATAACTGTTCGAAGTGGCTTCCTCTTGTCCACCATTTGTATCTAATTCCTAACGTGAGGTTTTATTATAAATAATTGGATGCCCCCTTTCTTCTGAGTTACAGAATGTTATCTTGTTTAGTGGCCTTTTACGATGTTGTGATACCTCCTAGAGCTTCCTTGCTTTTCCCCTGAGTTACTAAACATCTTCGTATTTTCTCGGTGCTCTTTATCTTATGACAGATTTTCTGTATAAAGCATTTGGTGGCAAGGTAGATTAAGTGAACCATATAAAACCAACATTTATTGCTGTGTGTAACTTTGTTTTATTAGCTAATCAATGTACTTTCGCAGTGTAACGTCTTCATCATTTCTCCTTTAGGCCCACTAGTAGCCTTCAATTTTCTGAAAAGATTAATTTCAGAAGACATAGGAAGTTGATTGAGACAGAGACAACTCAGTTTAGTTGACACTTTACCTTTGGCTGAAAAGACATAATTATTTCTAATAGGGCAATATTTCACAATTTAGTACCAAAAATAATTTACCTTAATATGTGAAAATAATAATTGCAATTCAATGTCACAGTGACAGCTGCTAATTGTTTCCACCTCCTGCTCCCCCAGACAGACTCACATACATATTCAGCAGCATCAGTAGCAGTTATAAATTTCTATCAGCCCAAATGCCTGGTTACTTTTGAGCCTTTTAAGATGTTGGTACGTGGTTAATCACATAGGTAAAGAGCATGGTGGTTTCATTTCAGAAATTAGGTTCAACACCAACATCTGCTACTTATTAGCAGTGAAACTTTGGGCAAGTCATTAAATGATTCTGAGCTTCAATTTTTTCAACAAAAATAGAGGTAATGGATATTTTACCTATGTTATAGGACTATTTTCTCTTTTATATGAGATTTTTCTTGCCAGCATTTCATGACTTTCATTGCTTATTCTGAGACATTTAAACACCAAGGTGATACAAATTCCAGTGTTCCCAAATTGCCATTTCTTGGGCATGAGGAAGTCATGTCATCCCTTAACGGATTGAAAAGTAGACTGATTTGCCTTGAAGCTCTGAAACAAATCCACAAGAGCTCGAAGGTTTTACTTAATTACTAATCCTAGTCATGGGCTCCATGAGTTTGGCAAAAGTCCCAGTTTTGTCAAAGTCCCTACCATCACTTTAAGGTTTTGAAGACGTGTTTTTAAAGGACTCCTTTTTTGTCCAATTGCTTTCATTCTGAGGCCCAAAGACTTTTCCATCAGTTTGTGTCTCACATCAATCGCACTCTCTACTTGCCATAAAAAGTTACCGTCTTTCAACCAGCATTCTCAAGATTTAACATACTTTCCCCTCTGTGAAGCACTGGGGGAAAGTGAGGAAACACACAGTTCCTGGGAAAAACTGACAGGGTAATCACAAAAGGTAAATGTGGCAAGTTCTAAGGAGAGGAATATACATAGGATTCCATTAGCTCAGGGAATACAGCAACTAACAGATCGAATACAGCACAGGGTGTGGTGACATTGGGAGTGAGTCTTAAAAAGGAACAAGTGTTATCCAGGACAAGGAGAAAAGAAGGCATTCTGTATTTAGGAAAAAGCATCCACAAAGGCACAGAAGCAAGAGAGCAGAGTCTGTCTGGGAAGCAACAAATGGCAAAATACACTGAACTGGAGGAATTGCGCAGGTAAGTGACTAGAAATGGTATCACAGAGGGACACAGGGACCAGATCAAGAAGACACGGTAGACCATTCTACAAGGTTTATCTTTTATCTTAAAGGTGATAAGAAATTACTTAATGATTTCAAGTAAGGGAGTAAAACAAACAGATGTATGTCATTTGAAGAGTGATCACTGTAGCAACAGTGTGAGAGATGATAGTTTTCTTTCTTTTTTTTTTTTTGAGACGAAGTGTTGCTCTGTTGCCCAGGCTGGAGTGCATTGGTGAACGGTCTCTGCTCACTGCAAGCTCCGCCTCCTGGGTTCACGCCATTCTCCTACCTCAGCCTCCCAAGTAACTGGGACTACAGGTGCCCGCCACCACGCCCAGCTATTTTTTCGTATTTTATTTTTAGTAGAGATGGGGTTTCACCATGTTAGCCAGGATGGTCTCCATCTCCTGATCTTGTGTTCCGCCCGCCTCGGCCTCCCAAAGTGCTGGGATTACAGGCGTGAGCCACCGTGCCCGCCCAAGATGATAGTTTTCTAGTGGAGGGAGTTTACCGAAGTCAACAACACCAGTTAGGAATATTACATTAGTCCTGATAACAGATTTCAAAGGCCTAAAGAGTAAAAGTCCTGCATATAATAGGTTTTCAATAAGTAACTGTCAAACAAATTAATTAAATCATCCCTCTTTGAGATGCCTGATCCTATGACTGAAGGATAGGCAGTTTAGGTTTGTTGTAGACTTTAATATAAAAATGTGTCACCAGAGAAAGGGCAATTGAGTATGCTGCAGTAATATTCCGTGCTTTAACAAAGAGCAACACTAGTCAATACTCCACCAGAGTTCCCTAGAATGGATACTACAGAGGAAGGATGGTGTGTGTATATGCATGTGTGCTTGTATGAACATGCATGTCAGTAGGTGTGTGTGCGTGTGTGTGTGTGAACCCATCCAAGCAGACTAGAGATGGAGGGAGGAATAGGAAGTTCAGTCAGTGAGAGAGAATGTGAGCCCAGGCAAACTTTATATTAATTATCAAAGTTTACAAAGATAAAAAGGATTATGTCATTAGAGGGCAACTCATAGTTAAATGAAGGTTTTATCCATAAGGTGTCTTTTGATAGCAAATACTGTGCTCATGAACAAAGCCAAGTAATGCAGTAATAATTAATTACAATAATTTCAGCTGTGAAAAAAAGGATATGTCAGTTTCAACCTAAGCATCCAAAAGACTATAAGACTTGACATTGCTCAAAATAATTGAAGATACAGTTGCATGGGTAGCCATTGCATAGGTGGGGTTTTTGTTATTGGGAATTTATAATAAGCCCACTAATATTACACTTGAAAGAACCCTTAATAAATATTGTAATTTATAACATTTTTGTAGAGAAATATCTAATTCTCATTTTTCTTTTCCTGGAAAGTTTTGGTATATCCTTCAAGTTGGAGTGAAACTGCTGATAAGGTAGATTTTAAAGAGTTGAACATTTAGAAAAGAAAGGGCAGAAGATTGAGAGAGAAAGGGCAGAAGATTGAGAGAGATGTGATTTATAAATGGAGACAAAAGGTAGAGTGGAAATTAAAATTCTTTTAGGTTGTAGTATGTTATTTGAATAGAGTGCAATTTCCATGAACCAGAGGAGAAAATCAATGTCACAAGAGTTTGAAATGTATGGAAATGCATAAGCATTTCCATATGCATGGGCTCTCTCAGTTCTCCTGACCCTCTCCTTTCCGAGGTTGAAAAAGTGATGGGAAGTCATGAAAGAACACTAATTTCTCCCAGGAAAACGCTGTGAGGATTAAGAACTGCTTAATAGTTCAAACTAATAGATTGCTGTGTATAAGAATTCAATATCCCAAGGCTTTGTAAATGAAGGGAAGTTTTAATATCAGCCTAAGGGATTCTTCATGAAATTTTTAATTTGGGAACATGTGGAATTCAATATGCATGGATTCGGTAAAAGCACATGTCACTGCAGTTTGGGTATAATGAAACTAAAAAGGAGCAATGTTTCTATGCGAGGAAGTCTTTCAATTTATATTTTATCAAAATTATATTACATTTGACTGTGGTGCTACATGCATTTATCTCTAAACATTGTATTAGAAGAGAGTGTTTTTCGATTCCCCTCTCAAGTATAAGGTTCACTGTAAAGGTTTTAAAGAACTAAAAATTAGACTTGTAATATTTTCATTGCTAAGGCAAGTATTTCCTTCTTTTAAATCCCAATAACACATGGAACTATAAAATTATTTCTTGAAATTTCCCATTATTACATACATAATCTTACTAATAGAAGAGAAACCTTGACTTCTTCTGAAATTACACAAGGACTATTTTTTTTTTTTTTTTTTTTTTTTATTTGAGACAGAGTCTTGCTCTGTCGCCCAGGCTGGAGTGCAGTGGCGCGATCTCGACTCACTGCAAGCTCCGCCTCCCGGGTTCACGCCATTCTTCCTGCCTCAGCCTCCTGAGTAGCTGGGACTACAAGCGCCTGCCACCACGCCCGGCTAATTTTTTGTGTTTTCCATGGAGACGGGATTTCACCGTGTTAGCCAGGATGGTCTTCATCTGACCTCGTGATCCGCCCGCCTCGGCCTCTCAAAGTGCTGGGATTACAGGTGTGAGCCACAGTGCCCCGCCACACAAGGAGTATTTTAAGATCACTTGGAGACATTGCTTCCTAGAATGCCTGACAGTTTTCTTCAGAACTACTGCTTTGTAGAGAAAATAGTAATTGTTAAACCTTTCTGCATGAAGCATATAATTTTTCGAATGTGCCCTGCCTAGGTGTATTTTAAGAAAAGTTGTAATTTGGTTGCATAATTTCAGGCTGTGCTAGGCCCATGGTGATGATAACACTGAAAAATAACTTGGTGTGCTGCTTGTTCTCCTACTGCTAAGAGTTTATCACAAACTGCTAGTTTGCTAGAGATTAGGTGCTAAAATGCTCTCCTGATTAATGTGCTAATTAATTAATGCAGCTGCTAAATTGTAATGCTGATTAAAATACACCACACAGAGAACACTGGAAAAACTCCCCAAATTAGACAATCATGCCAGGTGCATTTCCAGTTTAGAAAAAGCCCAGATGCTGGGCAGAATAATCTCTATTGCCACTTACTGGAGCAACTGGAAGACTTGTTAGTCAGGTCCCCAATTCTTTTACCTGCATCCTTAAATTGACTTCATGGTCAGAACCCAGATATTACACATGGGGAATATTTATGACAATCTGTTCTCTTTTTCTATAGCCAATTATTTTTCTCTAGTAATGACCACAGTGACCCAGGAATGAAACCTTGCAAGGCATGATGGCATCTGTAGTGCATATGATGTGCCTTGTGTTAAAACCCAAGTTCAGACTTAGCTTGGTTGGCTCTTTGGAGGTTAGGAGCAATAAACATTCTTTCCAGGTGACCCAAATTGTGGTGTTCCCTCTCTGACACCTTTGTTTTTGGGGGTTAGTTTCTGCCTAAAAACAAAGGAACTCAAGTATTTGCCACATACAAAACATTATAATAGGTGAAAACACAGACATTCTTATTCCCTTTGAGAACTTTATTTTATAATTTTGAGACTAAGAAATTTAGCTTAAAAGTATGTGCCATTACCAGGTAACAAATGAATAAACACCAGATCAGTAGAATTGACATTAAAAATTACAGAATACATAGGAAGAATAAATAATTTGCAGTTGTGATCTATTCCTCAATTAAGTAGAAATTGAGATAAATCATGAAAAATGGATGGATTTGGATTGATGGATTGCTAGTCAGTTAGTATGTAGAAACCATATGAATAAAGATGTAAGAACCTGAAAGAGAACAGGCCTAAAAATGAATGAGGTTTAGTCAGTTCAACAAAGATGAAGCTAAATTGCAAGTTGTCAGCATGGGGTCTCAGAATTCTGAGTTTACATGGGCCAGTGTAGAGCTCACCTTGAATGCCAGGCAAGAAGTAGGCCAATGAGCTCCTAATCCTCTGGAGAAGAATGACTGTAGACAGAGTATCAGTCTGTCTACAATAAGAAGACAGAATTGGATGAGAAACACTGGAGAGAAAAGATAAAATAGGCAGAGTTTTCCAAATATCCAGGTACGTTATTTCTGACTTAAAAACAAACAGCCAATCCAAAATTTTAAAGTGTATAGAGAAGTTATTATGGACAATGAACCAAGAAAGCCTCTAATAAAATGAGAACACAGGCTGTGCAGACCCTAATTCTTCCATATGTAGGTAACAGAGAATAATAGTTCTTGCCAAATTTTGAGGGATTGTGCATTAGAAATTCTACAGAGAGATGGTCCCTTGAATCACATTGAGTACATTTAGATGGTGACAGCCTTTAAGATTATTTGCATTGCTATGGATTGAACATATCAATATGTTGAAATTCTAGCCCTTGGTACATGTAAGTAAGACCTTATTTGGATAGGCGTTTTGCAGATGAAATGTAGATGTTTGTATGAAGTGGTTAGGATGAGTCCTAATTCAGTAAGACAGGGGTCCTTATGAGAAGAAGAGAAGAGACACAGAAGCGAAGGCACACAGGAAGATGTGATGATGGAGGCAGAGATTGGAGTGATGTGTCTAGAAGTCAATGAATGCTGAAGATTGCCAGCAAACAACCAGAAGCTGGGAGAAGCAAGGAAGGATTCTCCACTTCAGGTTTCAGAGGGAACACGGCCCCGCCAACATCTTGACATCAGACTTCTAGGCTCCAGAACTGTGAGACAATAAATTTCCATTGTTTTAAGCCTCCCAGTTGTGGCATGTTGTTACAGCAGCCCTATGAAACTAATACATCCAGTAAAAATTCTAACATTTACTTTCTGATGAGCTTTTACTGTGTGCCAGGAGCTATGGTGAGCCCTTTTCACACATAACTTCACTCAGTTGCCACAGTAACACTATCTGGTTGATATTATTATTACCCTTTTCGTATAAATAAGAGAGAGAGGTACAGAGAAACGGAAAGGCTTGTCTAAAGGAAGTCACAGTCTGTCTGATTTCAGTGCCTGTGCACTAGATAACCTCATAAGGCAGGGAAAACGAAGTCTCATGCCCTTTCCATAGTTCTGAAGTTTTCAGACTTGCATGCATCACAAAGCAGAGCAGGGTCAAAGTCTTTGTGAGCAAGCTCATGAGCAGTTGTCAACACAGGCATCCTAGACCCCAAAGAGTGAGGAAATCAAACTGTGTTACCAGCCTCCATCCTCTGATTTTCTCATTGTCAGACTCAGGGAAGAATACCTGTCATCTCTTCCTTGGAGATGCCATAGCCACATTGACTTGGATATCAGTCAACATTATCCAATATTATTTCTTAACAAGTGAAGAACCAAGACGGAAGGTTTAGGGTAGGGGCTTATGATCAAAACTAAATTTCATTTGGCTCAGAAATAGAAACAGATCCAGCTGCACAGTCCAGTGAGGTTTGTTTGCATGTTTTTGTTTTTCTTACTGACTCCATGATTTCTATTAATTAGTGGAGAAGTTGAGATGCTATTTCAAAATGGGAATGTAATTTATTTACCTATATTTCTATTACCTGAGAAAACACATAGATTGTTTAAAAAATAATTTAATAATTATATATTGAGCATTCACTGTAAGTCATAGGGTCCCAAGCTAGGAGCAGGGGATACCAGCATGAATGTGATGTTGATTTTATATCTGAGATGGGAGACTTCTATTCTGCTGAAATGTCATATATTGGTGACCTATCACCCAGAATGAATCTATTTATCCTCCTTAACCCCAATTGCTGAAAGCACGGCTTAGTCCCCAAAGATAGAAAATGACCTCTAAAAATATATAAATTTTATTCCTGGCTAGGGTGTCTGTATCAAAGACATAGCTATTTTCTCTCCTGATGGGCATTTTAAAAATAGTATTGTTTAAGGGCATGAGGATGAGCAGTTGAAAAACATCTAAGGGAAAGCAACTCTTCTCGAAATGATATCCTTCGGGTTTTTCTTTCATAGTATCAAAACCTCAAAAATTGCTTCTCAAGAAGAAAGTCAGCCACTCTAGGAGAAGACAATCCCTCCATGGGTCTTTGAGATTTGGCTTCCTTGATATGGCCCCAAGAATTCCACAGTCCAGCCCATTGGCCTCATTGTTTTGCCCATGTTTTCTTATCCCATACTGGAGCTTCAACTTGAGAAGGATGAAGGGTAGCAGTGATGGTAAAGATCGAAAAAGGGCATCATTCAAGAGGAAATGAAATGTGGTCAGTAAATACAACATCATGTACTAAGTGTGTTAATAGAGGTATGGATGAGGAGTGAAGGTAGTTCTCGTGGAGAAGTGAAGAACTTTGCCTGAGAGTGTTGGCAAAGTTTTCACAGAAGACATATAAATTGGCTCTAAGGGTAGTAAGAGGTCCTGCAGAGCAAAAAGAGGGAGACAATGTCTGATGAATTAATGTATCCAGACCTAAAAGTTCATTTGAACAATTACTGGACAGTGGGGGAAGAGTGGTATACCCATGGCAAACTGTAGGAGAATTTCACCCTGGGTCAGGCAGCTATTTAGAACTTGTAACAAGAGGGAATTTTTTTGTTTTTCATTTTTTGTTTTGGTAGAGAAGAGTACTTTTATCACTATCTTAAAAAATTGCTGGCACATGATGATAATATGAAGTAGACGGACTTTTAGCAGGTTTTATCGTGCATTTTAATTTTCTACAGAAAAAGTTCCCACTTATTGCTTGCAACTACAGTGCACCACCCTCATGACCCTCCCTGGGTACATTATTATAAGGGGAGATTATTATGCTAAAGTATAGAAGGCAAAGAGAGAGGAAATTTACATGAGATTAGTGAATTTTTCCTAAGGCAGTTGAAGCAATCAGAAGACTTTGTTTGATTTTTATATTTTATGCTTGTTGATTTCCCCTATGATAAATAAATACACATTTATTGTCAAAATATAAAAAATATAGTAAAATATAAAGGAAAAAGTTAGTTACTCTTGTTCCTATCCATGTAAGACGACGTTATTATTAGCTATTTCTGATCCAGTAATTTTCTCATACATATATACTCATATGTTAATATTTTACATTTATTCTCATGATTGTAAATTCAGTTAAATATACTCATTTTCACTTAACTGTATATTATGGAAATTTTCCCATATAAACTAAAATTATCTAATGTCATCATTAATGTTCCTTAGTATTCCATTATTTATATACATTATAATTTTTATAATATCATAATATGTAATGCAGGAGAAATAGTCTGTGGATTAAATTCAATTTGGACAAGCTGCAATAAGCCTTAAAGTGTGAAACTATGATCATTACCCTCCATAAGCTTACAATCTTTTAAATTTTATTTATTTATTTAGAGAGAGTGTCTCTGTGTCACCCAGGCTGGAATGCAGTAGTGCGATCATGGTGCACCGTAACCTCAAACTTCTGGGCTCAAGTGATCCTCCTGCCTCAGCCTCTTGAGTAGCTAAGACTGTAGTTGCATGTCACCACACCCAGCTACATTTTTACATTTTGTTGTTGTTGTTGTTGTTGTGGAGATAGGGCTTTAAACTTCTGACCTCAAGCAGCCCTCCTGACTTGGCTTCCCAATATACTGGGAATACAGGCATAAGCCACCACTCCTGGCCTTTAAGCTTACAGTCTAAAGTACTCACCTAGAAGCTCGAACACTAACTCAGGTAAATTTGCTTCAGGGGGCCAATCTCCATTTGTCTTGCTGCCAGTTGGGTCTGGAATCTTATTAGATAACAATAAATGTACTGAGGTTTTACTTTTTTATTGACACAAGTTTCTTATCTATTTCCTGAATGTTTGGAAAAAAGATATATTGAGGAAAGGTAAAGTACTCAATATAAGAAAGCAGATAAAAATGACTTAAGTAACAATATTTTCTTTGACTTTGGTATATAGTCAAACTGGTGAGGAGTAACATACATTTCAGTAGTAGGATAGGTTAGATACTGCAGTATAAACTACCCACAAAACTGTCATTGTTGCCCTTGTCTAACATTTAAAAGGTGAATCCCTACATGTTGGTTTCTGATTCACGTATTTACATTTTTCTTTTTCACTGATGAATCATTTTGCCTGCTCTCTACCTGGTCCAGATCTGACTGCACAAAGGATGAGAATATATACACACATATGCATGACTAAGCCTAATTTGATAAATGGGCTGCTTGATGCTGAAGTGGCTCAGAAGGGATCACTTTGGATTAAAAGGGAATAGTTATGGGGCATTGCCACCTGCAAATTTGTTCATGGCTTTGCCTGAGTTTACAGCTGAGCTTTGGTCCGAAAAGCTCTTAAACATGATTTATCAACAGCCTCCAAAGTCTCCTTGGGGTCTGCACTAATTCAACCAGGACTTTCTGCTACTGAAAAGAATTTAAGCACCACTTTCCAAGGGCACCCAAGATGTTCACAGATCAATTTAACAGGTCACTTCAAAGTTAAAAAACAAAAAAGTATTTTTAATGCCACCAAATAATATATTCTTAATCTAAACTGCAGTCTCATTCACATTATATCATAATATACTAGCTAGAATTTGCTTCCTTCCTATTTTCTGTAATATGATTTCTGTCACAGGTTTATTTTAATGTGAAATCACTTTCTTAGGGTTGTAAAATCTACTTATCATATCAGAGCTTAATTTTAGGGTAAGGTCAGGGCTTCATGTGAAATAGCAGAGGACTGTAACTAAGATACCACTAGCTAGGTAATAAAATAATTTGTTGAATTGTTAGCTTTGTGACTTAATTCCATTAATTGTCCAGGAAGAAATGCTGCTCTCTTCTGAAATGTAAGGATGAAACCATTTAGATAACAAGTTTGAATTATAATAGTTTGAATTTAATTTAGTAAATACTGAAATATTAATTGAATGAATACATTTAGAAAATAAAGTATCCTTTTTGCTATTAACTTTATCATAAATATAAAAATAGTATTTTTTTACTACCTGGCATTTGTATAAAGTTTTCTTCTATTTCAAAGTATTTTCTCTCACATAAGCCTTCTAGAAATGATATGAAATGAATAGGTCAAGGAAAAAGCCTTTATTATCATTGGACATGAAAAGAGGCTTAGAAATCTTTTGAATGACTTTTCCTGGTAAAGGGACCCATTTCTTTAATGGTTGAATTTACATAATGGCTTGAATTCTCATAATGGGAGATTTTAGAAACAGGTCAAAGTCAAAACTGCATTGGGATCTAATCCATCTTTTTTGCCTTTGAGAATCTTCAGAAAAGACTCTTGTGTGTTAGTCCATTCTAACATTGCTATAAAGAAATACCTGAAACTGGATAATTTGTAAAGGAAGGAGGTTCTATTGGCTCATGTTTTTTCAGGCAGCACAGGAAGCATAGTGGCGTCTGCTTCTGGGGAGACTTCAGAAAACTTCAAATCATGGCAGAAGGCAAAGGGGAAACAAGCATCTTACATGGCAGGAGCAGGGTCAAGGGAGAGAGAGAAGGTGATATGCACTTTTAAATGATCAGATCCCATGAGAACTTACTATCATGAGAACAGTACCAAGGGGATGGTGTAAAACCATTTATGAGAAATCCACCCCCATGATCGAATCACCTCCTGGCAGGCCCCACCTCCAACAGTGGAGACTAGAATTGCACATGAGATTTGAGCAGGGACACAGCTCTAAACCATGCCAACTATTGTGAGTAGAAGGGAGAAGTTGGCTTTTAGTCATTAGTTTTCTTCTATCAAGGCAATTTTGGGTGAAAGAGAAGCTGCTCTTAATAAAGTGATACATGATGAAGGAGACATAAATTTCCTTTATGTGACTATGTATTACTCAGAATAGGCTAGGTACTGCAGTATAAACCACCCCAAATTTCAGCCCTTACACCTGTCCTGTGTCTTTATCCAGTTTGCTCTGGTTCTGCTTCCTTTTTTCCTTCACTCTGAATTACTGTTGCTTTCATGGCAGAGGGAAACAGACAGGGTAATCTACAAGCTATCTCTTAAAGATACTAATTAGACATAACCAAATTCATTTCTGTCCACATTTCATTTGTGAAAAGAAGTCACATGGCCAAGCTGATGTCAGTGGATGCAGGGATCTATTTTGCTGCTGCTGGGAGAGAAAGTTAATAACTGTAAATATTAAAACCTACCATAACCTTCTTGAAAATGAAAAAATGTTTTGGACTATTATTTCAAGAAACAATATTGACTTCTGCTTCTATGTCTGATGGAATGGATTGTCATAGACAAGTGCTTCTTGTGAGAACCACTAAAATTGCTGGATTTAAAAAAATCTTTTAAAGGGTATCAGAAGGCCGCTGAAGCAGACAGGCCCTTATGGCCTGAGATCCTGGAGAGAGGAGAGAAGAGAAGCTCATTGAGTTGGACCAACATTTTGCACATTGCTTTCGGCTGGAAGGCATTTGCTGGCTCTTAAGCAGCACCTGGTGAGAGGCTGAGAATCCAAAGCCAGGTCAATTGATGAGGTTGAAACACCACCAGATATACAACAATCTCATGGGACTGAGGAGACAAGAATTAGAGCTCGAGAGTGCTAAAACAGCCAAGACTTGAAAGCCTAAAGTCATAGACAGAAGAGAGATGCAAAGAAGAGATCCCATGGTCTGTGATAGTTCTTCTCATTGAGGCATTTGTTGAATTTAAACCACGCACAGCAAGAGACTTAGAAGTCAAGATAAGCCCTAAACGAAGCTAAGCAGAGCTGAATTTTCAACAGAAACAATAGAAGTAAAAAAACAAATTAAATGATATCTTTAAAGTGTGGACAAAAAGTAGCTGTCAATTTAGATTTCTGAATTAAGAAAACATATTCTTTAAGGAGACAGACAAAGGCATTGCATACAAGAAGAAACAGAAAATTTGTTGCCAGAAGACCTGAATTAAAATAAATATGAAAGAAATATCTTCAGGCAAAAGAAAATTGATAAGAAAAAATGAGAAGACAAATGGAAAAGATGGAAATGTGAGCAAATGTTAGTAAAAATTGATGATAAGAACAAAAATACAAGTAATGTCTCATGGCATTTAATGAAATGTGAATCAAAATTGTGACAATAATAACACAAAAGGTAGGAAGCAGGAAAATAAGATTAAAGTGTTCTAGGAGCATAGCGTTTTCTGAGAAATAATACAACTCTAGTTTATGTTGTATTATAATATGCTAAGAATTTTTGTTGTAACCTCAATTATTTTCACTGTAAGTAAGAGAATGTATAACCTGTTAGGCTTTCTTGCAAGAAAATACTAAGAGAGATGAGAAATGTGGGGAAACTAGAAGTAAGTAATAAAATGGCAATTTAAATCTAAATATAGAGGTAATTACATTAAATGTAAACAAAATAAATTATTAGACTGAATAAAACCCAAAACATCCATAAGCTGCTTAAAATACATATATCTAAAATAAAAGGATACAGAGATGTGGAAAATCAAGTCTTAGAAAAAATTACAAGTATATGTTAACTAAAAATGTGTCATTATAACTATATTTGTATTAGATTTATACTGGGCTTTAAGATTTTCTTTATGGAATATGCTGGGCTATTAAAGTTTTAATACATTTCAAACTACAAAAATCGTGAAAACTCTCTCCTTTGATTGTATTAGAATTAAAACTAGGAATCAATTGCAAAAGAACTAGAAAATTTCTGAGTGTTGGGAAGAAGAAATACACTTTTTTAAAAGAACAAAACTAAAGGCCAGGTGCAGTGGTTCATGCCTGTAATCCCAGCACTTTGGGAGGCCAAGGTGGGTGGGTCACTTGAGGTCAAAAGTTCAAGACCAGCCTGGCCAACATGGCGAAACCCCGTCTTTACTAAAAATACAAAATTAGCCAGGCATGGTGGTGCATGCCTGTAATCCCCTACTTGGGAGGCTGAGGCTGGAGAATCAGTTGAACCCAGAAGGCGGAGGTTGCAGTGAGCTGAGATTGCGTCACTGCACTGCAGCCTGGGTGACAGAGTGAGACTCTGTCTCAGAAAAAAATAAAATGAAATAAATAAAGAGAACAAAGCTATGAATAAAACATAAGGCAGTGAGAAGATATTTTTAATTGGCATTAAAAAATGAGACATAAACTGTGGAATGCATAAATATCAAAAGAAGAAAGTCTTATATTGGTATCTTAAAGGTAAAGCTACACACATATGTTCACTTATTACAGAATTACAATGCAGGGAGAAAAGTAGGAGTTTTTGTAGAAATTGATAAATTCAATAAATTAGATACTTATATTTTGAAAAGAATCTTTACTCTCTACCTCACATAAAGATACAAATTCCAGTTAAATATAAAATAAATGAGTAAGACTTCTAAAGGAAAATTTAAAAGGATGTCTTTATGTAATAGCATACAAAAAGCACAAACAAAAAGGGAGAGCTAATAACTTGGACCACACTAATTCTAAGACAGGGAATAAAATGGTACATAAGAATAAAAAAGGCAAGCCACAGAAACAGCATTGGAGAATACATTTTTAAGTCATATATATATATATTTTTTTATATTTATATATATAAAATATATATATATATATTTTTTTTTGAGATAGGGTCCCACTCTGATGCCCAGACTGGAGTGCAGTAGTGTGATTATAGCTGACTGCAGCCATGAACACCTAGGCTCAAGTGATCCTCCTGCCTTAGCCTCCCAAATAGCTGGGACTGAAGTCATATGCCACCATGCTTGGCTACGTTTTAAACATTTTTTTATAGATGTAGGTTCTTGCTATGTTGCCCAGGTTGGTTTGAACTCCTGGGCTTAAGTGATCCTTCCATCTCCTTTTCCCAAACTGCTGGAATTATAGGTGTGAGCCACCATGACTGGCATACACACACACACACACACACACACACACACACACACACACACACACATATATATGGAGGTAGCTTGGAGATGCCATCATTGTCCTATTCTTAATGTGCAAATTGATTACACAGGTGTGTTCACTTTGCACAATTTATTGAGCAATACATATGTGTACATTATACCTAGAAATAATCTTGTTTTGTAGTCAACGTTTTGGCTTGGGGGCAACATCTTTTTAAGATCTATTCGGTGCCAGGTAGAGAGAGGTTCATGTGTAGAATGTAATTCTGATTCCCTTTCTTGTGTTATTTTTTTCTTTTCCTTTAGAAGTAGAAGCTTATTTATTTTTCTCTTCCATTACTAGAAATGTGGCGAGTCTACAATAAATGTTACCTTCTCTTCTCTGGATTAATGTATCTTTGTGGAAAGCATCCGGATTCATGCCTCTGGATGTATATAAAATGCCTACGGAAAATCAGATATCGAAATGAAAAAGGCACAAAATGAACTAGTTTCCTTTACTTTGTAACTTTTAAGATATGAATGTGTATCAGAAAGTTTTAGATTTCAGAAAGTTTTAGATTTTCTGAAATTCATAAAAAGGAAAAAATAAAAATATTTTGTGACTAGCTTACTTTATTTAACATTCTGTCCTCCAGGTTCATCCATATTATCACAAATGACAAAATTTACTTTCTTTTTCAAGGCTAACTTTCTTTAACTATTGATCTGTGGCTGGACATTAAGTTTGATTCTGTATCTTGGCTATTATGAGTAATGTAGGAGTGAACATGGGAGTAGAAATATCTGATTTTTTGACAGTAAGATTAATTTATTTTCTTTATTATTATACTTTAAGTTCTGAAATACATGAGCAGAACGTGCGGGTTTGTTACATAGGTATACATGTGCCATGGTGGTTTGCTGCACCCATCAACCCATCATCTACATTAGGTATTTCTCCTAATGCTCTCCCTCCCCTAGCTCCCTACCCCCTGACAAGCCTCAGTGTGTGATGTTCCCCTCCCTGTGTCCATGCGTTCTCATTGTTCAACTCTCACTTATGAGTGAGAACATGTGGTGTTTGGCTTTCTGAATGGTTCCTGTGTTAGTTTGCTGAGAATGATGGTTTCCAGCTTCATCCATGTCCCTGCAAAAAACATAAACTCATCCTTTTTTATGGCTGCATAATATTTCATGGTGTATATGTGCCACATTTTCTTTATCCATTCTATCATTGTTGGGCATTTGGGTTGTTTCCAAGTCTTTGCTATTGCGAATAGTGCTGCAATAAACATACGTGTGCATGTGTCTTTATGGTAGAATGAAAGAACAAAGCTGGAGGCGTCACACTACCTGACTTCAAACTATACTACAAGGCTACAGTAACCAAAACAGCATGGTACAGGTACCAAAACAGATATATACACCAATGGAACAGAACAGAGGCCTCAGAAATGACACCATTTACATTACTGTTATTTCTGTCTTTGTTGCGTTATTTGACTTTTAAATTTTTACATTCTGGGAAAAATAAATTATATCTTAAGATGTAACTCTAATTACTGCAATATGATAAACACACCAAGAAACAGCTATTCAGTCTGGGACAAAACTAGGCTGCCCAGGCATCCTGCCTTGCCTGTCTATTTAGAGCTGTATTTACTATCAAAAGGTCCAAGTTTGGTCAATAAATTAAATCGTCATCCTATATCAACCTTATTGACTTTGACCTTAGATTGAGGTTGAATGGGTGATTGCTCTGCTAAATCAACAAGGAAATAAGCTATACTTTAATGCTGAAAAAATTTATTTTCTAAGAAGCAACATTGAATGTGTTTTAACAAGATAACGTAGAGATTTTTTTTTTCTCAAGACACATCAAAGTGTGTTCTGTCACATAAACTTTGTATGACTAGGAATATATACTTATGTACAAGATACATATATAATACAAGACTAGAACTATATACAGCTGTTGGCATTCATAGCAAAGGGAAACCACTTTTATGTCAAATCTATGTAAACTTTATAAAATGGTGGATATTTTTAAAGGTAAAGATAAAAAATCTAGGAATATCAAATGGCAAGCCTGAACAGGAGACTCCAGAAGTCCAATATTACTTTGATAATGTATGGGACTCCACTTATTGCATATCTGCTAGCTTGTTTGATCTATGTATTAGAGTTCTCTGGAGGGACAGAACTAATGGAATATATATGTATGAAGCATTAACTCACAGGTTCCCACAATAGGCTGTCTGCAGGCTGAGGAGTAAGGAGAGTCAGTCCAAGTTCCAAAACTGAAGAACTTGGAGTCCAATGTTCGAGGGCATAAAGCATCCAGCACGGGAGAAAGATGAAAGATGTAGGTTGGTAGACTAGGCCCTTCTCTCTTTTCACATTTTTCTGCCTGCTTATATTCTAGCTGTGCTGGCAGCTGATTGGATTGTGCCCACCCAGATTAAGGGTGAGTCTGTCTTTCCCAGCCCACTGACTCAAATGTTAATCTCCTTTGGCAGCACCCTCACAGACATACCCAGAATCAATACTTTGTATCCTTCAATCCAATCAAGTTGACCATCAGTATTAACCTTCACAATCCAGTAAACAATTTGAGTTACACATCTATGGGCTAAATTTTTTCAAAGATATTGAATGTTCTCAGATGAGATTTTACTACTATTGCATGAATTTGCTTTATTTACATATGGATTTTTCATCAAAAATAAAGATGGAATGCTTTCTAACTGCTGTTTGTATAGAAACCATATAGAAACCATAGCTAGCATGGATGGCTATGGGATGCCTCCTCTCCTTAACCTTTATTATCCTTAAATTCTTTACTATCCAGAAGTAGAATTCTGCTTTTGGCTTTTGTTCACAGCTGAAGATTATTGACTACATTCACGCATAGGAGATGGATAATCACGTGAGGCTTGTGTGCCTATTCCCTTTAGGGCTAAGAGCAAGGGGAATGTCCAATCTTGCCTGTTGCCATGCAGGAGGCAGCAAGATCCCTGGTGGTTATCCTAGGTATGGCTAATTTTTAAACTACCATTTATATTTCTCTTTTTCTTCTCCCTGAACTGACTGACTGACTTGCTCATAAAGGATTTTTATGTAACTTCAGGAAAAGTTACAAGGCTTTATGAGAACTTGAGTCTTCTCTGTTTTATGCTCATGTGGAGGGAAGAAATCTTACAGCTTACCATACACAGATACTCTTACATGCATGTATTCATGCACATATAGGGACTCAAAGCACTTGCCTTGTAAAAAGATAGTATGTAAATAGATTTTTGGTGCTTAAACTTCCATTTATGTTTATAAATTCCTTTGATTCATATTTAAAGGCATAACTTGTTTTAGAATTGTGATGGTGCAAATTATAGCCACAGAGTCTAGTTTGTTTTGTATGTAAAATAGAAATCAAGTTCCAAATGAGAAGGGAGCAGCATGTGCAGTCGCAGCTAGATAACCTCTTCCAACATTTTCCCCTCTCTAATAACCTCTCCTGGGCCCAAGCAGAGATGTCAACCGAAACCACAATCTCACTGGCCTACTTCAGGTATAACACCCCTGTTCTTCTAGTTTAACTGAGATGGGGGCAAAACAAGGTCAAACTCTCTCAAACAGAATGTTCCACAGGAAACTCAGGAAAATGAAAACACAGAAAAATACTGACGTGGATGATTCTAAAAAATGCCACCGATTTCTAATCTTTACCAAAGCTGCACAAAGGGTATGGGTAGGCAGGGCTCACATAATGCAGATTGCTTGGCCTTTGTACTAGCTATACCTCATTTCTTTGGGAAATTCTGGTTGGATATGTACCTCAAGTCCTTCGTTCAGTCTTTGCAACGTTTTCCAGCTTCTTTATTTTTCATTCTACTCCCACAGTTACCTATCTAGCGGAGAAAGATCCTTCTTTCTCTTTCAGTGAAGATTCATGAGCCATCTACTGTTAGAAAGGATGACATGATGAATATCTTTGCATGGAAGTCTTTGCCTGTACTTTTTGAGGTGTACTACCTGAATATATTCCACAGAGGTTATACCAGTTCCATTTCCACTAGTATGAATATGTCCATCTTTAGCAGAAATAACTATTTTTAAGGTATATTTTCCAATTTGATAGGTTCAGAATGTGTATACTAATCTTGAGGGGGTATATTAAAAAACCTCTAGTGAACATTTGCTTACTTTAGGAATTTACTGTTTTTGATTTTTGCTCATTAAAAAGTGTCAAGAGCATTTTTTAGCCCTGATTATATTTTTAACCTCTCTTCTTAGCCTTTTTCTTCCTTTTCCCCCTCTTTTTTCCTACCTTACTTCTAATCTTTTTTTATTCATTCATATTCTTTTTCCTTTATTCCTTCCTGTCTTCCTTCATTCTGTTTTTATTGCTTTCACTGTCTTTTTCTTTCTTTCTTTCCTTCCCCTTCTTCCCTCTCTCATTTTTTCTTTTCTTTCTCTCTCTCTCCCTCTCTCTAAAGTAAAGAGGTTTTGTTAGAAATATTTTTAAAATAACATTTAAAAACAGTGCTTCCAAGTTGAAAAGATTTTTTTTTGTCGATTTTGGTTTACAATTTGGAATATGTTTATACTGTTTATCCCTCTTAAGATACAAAATATTTTCTCTTCAAGGTGTAAAAGAAAGGAAGAGATAGAAACTTATTAGTAAGTTAAATTTTATTTTTTTAAAACTCCTTATTTCATGGTCTTTGATAGTAGATCTAATAGTATTTATGATTGAGAGATACATTTTCCCCTTTTTGCCTTCCTGCTTTGACTTAAGCTCAATTAATACAGAACCTGGATTCAATAGTGTCTTTATTAATGAATAGGTTAAAAGCAGTGACATTTATACTCTGTAGTATAAAATAGAAGACACGGAGATGCATTTCTCTGTGTGAATTTCTTTTTTGATTCATCATGGACCAAAGGCTACTGTTTTTCAAATTTACCTATCTTATGAGTAGGAACAGTTGCCAAAGTTATTTAATCTTTCTAAGTCTGAGATTTCTCACACACAAAGTGGGGATCCTTGTTGAACTGGGAGTCTTTTTTCCCTAAATTTTTAATTTGAGGTAATTCTAGGGTTACACGCAGTTATAAAAATTCATGCAGAGTGGTCTCATATGCCCTTCACTCTGTCTCTCCCAATAGCAACACCTTGTATAACTATAGCAAAATATTACAACCAGGAAATTGACATTGGTCCAGTCCACTCACTTCATTCTGATTTCACCAGCTTTATGTGTGTGTGTGTGTGTGTGCATGTGTGTGTGTGTGATTTTGTTCTATGGAGGCTTAAAGTTTTTAATTATCTGGCACAGTGCCTGTCATGTAGTAGTTCCTCAAAAACTATTTAATAACAATCTTTGACTACGTAATATTTCGTATCTCTTTTTTCCAAAGAAGAACATCTTAGAACTCTTGACCTTTGACGGCTCATCACAATTAAAAAGATCATTTGTTTAGTGATGCAGAACTCACACTAAACCTCTTAATCTACTCGCAGACATTCATAGGAGGAAATTCAGGGTTGGTTAGTGGCAGAGTCAGGGTTTGGCTCCAACCTAAATCATCTGACCCTTTCTGTAATAACTGTTTCCCAAAGTTGTTAGAACATAAAAATTATCTGAGGTGCCACTCACGCCTCCATGTGTATACAAATACTTGGGGATCCTGTTACATGACAGGTATGGATTCAACAGGTCTGGGGTGGAACTGGAATTCTGCATTTCTAACAAGCTTCTAGATGATACTGATACTACTGGCCCACCCCAGCAACACCCTATGTAGCAAGAATCTCAGACACTAGCAAAACATTCAGACTTCCAGCACCTTCTTTCTAAGATTTTGTTTCAAAAAGGCTAGAGGGGAATCTAGGGATTTATATTTTTATCTAATATCCTAGGCAATTTTTAGGATACATTATTTTCGGCAGACCCTGAATATTTCTCATACTGCTTTCGTCCGGAGTTTCTGATGTCTCCTGTTTCCTTTTAAACTTACAATTATTATTTAGCCAGATTTAATGCACTCAATTTTTTTTTTTGCTTTTGTCATTTTATTTTGCTCAATATGGTTTTTGTGTTTTGAAGGCTAAAATTCTAGAAGGAGTATCAGAATCTTGCTGAAAGTTTAATTCAACTCATAAGAGCTTTAAGCTGTTAAAATAATTTGAGTGTTATTCCACTTGACACACAGAGACTTTATCAGTGCTTTAAAAAGTCTTCCTCCACCTGTATGTAACGGCTCTTTTTCTGATCTAAATAACACATTGGATTTGCAACCAGAATTTCTTATCATCTCTGAATTTACTCTTCCCAGGTCCAGATAAAAAGTAGTGCTTAATTCCCTGAAGATATAGACAGTTATGTGAATGGGTCGTATTGATAAAAGAGAATCATGGCCAGGGAGGAATAGCTGGGTTCAAGTGCAAAAGCTGAAGCTGTATAAATTATCAAGCAACATGAGAATTGGAAAATATCATTATAAGTAACTTGTGAAAACCCCTGATGTTTTAAATTAGCCATGAAATGTGACTTACTTTGTAATATTATGAAGCTTCTAAAAATCCCAGCTTTTAAATCAAAGTTTTCCTATTCGGTAAAAACACAGCAGGCCTTCAAAATAATTTACAACTATTTACTGTGTTTGTAATTCCTTTAAAGCAACTCTTGAAGGGAGAAAATCATGATTAATCCGCACTTTACGGATGATGGGACTAAGGTATTAAGATGGCTTGAAGCTTTGTTTAGCCAACACTTGCATTTTTTAGTCTCAGTCAAAAGCCCTCATCTCTACTTTTTCCAGGGTGCCTGCTTTTATTATTTTGGCTTATCTTGATGAATAACATGGAATCAATTTTCAAAAGTTGACTTAAACCACTTAGAACAGTGAGGTAAATTTAGCAATATTGCTTTATCAGATTGATGGACAAAGACTTTTTTAACCTTTTATTGTCTTCAAATAATTCATATTTAGGACCACTATTTTAGAAGATTTTCCTTCAGTCATCGTCAGCAATGAAGAAGACATTGCAATTCTAATTGAAGTGTATATTTGTACATTGTAAATCACAGCGAATTCTCTTGACATTTGGTTCTTTAGTAAAATAAACACCTTACTTTGATGTGTTATGCTTTGGGAAACATTTTTTTTTTGCATGCAGATATTTTTAAAATCTTCTCTATAACCCTGTGTTTTCTATAAAATAGTTCTTAAAAGATGAGGCTACCAGTGTTTGCTTGGAATACTAAAGAGACTCGCTCAGTGTAGAGGCAGAAATAGAGCTCGCTTATTATAGTTTCTGCTTCAATTCTCTTCTTATGTCAAAGGAAGTAACTGAAAGTAACTGGTCAACAACCCCCAATCCTGGACACAATACATATTTTATATGGTTTGGCTATGTCCCCACTCAAAATCTCATCTTGTATTCTAATAATCCCCACGTGTCAAGGGTGGGACCAGGTGGAGGTAATTGAATCATGGCGCAGTTTTCCCCATGTTGTTCTCATAATGAGTGAGTCTCACAAGATCTGATGGTTTTATAAGCACCTGGCATTTCTCCTGCTTGCATTCATTCTCTCTCCTGCAACCCTGTGAAGCGGTGCCTTTGCTGTGATTGTAAGTTTCCTGAGGCTTCCCCAGCCATGCAGAACTGTGAGTCAATTAAACCTCTTTTCTTTATGAATTACCCAGTCTTGGGTATTTCTTCATAGCAGCAGGAGAATGGACTAATACAATCTTTCACTAAATTCATAGTTTACGTAATTATTTTATCAAAGTGTGGTACCCAGTCAATATCAGAACAACCTGGAGTTCTTGATTAAAAGAAATATGCCTTCATTGCGCCTTGAGGTTACTAAAAGAGAATTTTGGGGAGGCAGTCTTGGAATCTGCACTTTGAGAAGGTCCCCAGGTAATTTTCGTGATTACTAACATTTGAGATCCACAGCATGCGAATAAGAGGTTTGATTTGCTCCTCTCATAGAAACTAATTTTTTGCTCGTAGAAAGTGAGACTTGTCAGTAATGCTGAGATTGCTGTGTTTCTCTACAGAGAGAATTTTTTATCAATAAACGTTTTCAATTTTTTTTTTTTACAAAAATAGCTTATATCTAGCAAAACTATTTGAACAGCATAAGAAATGTAGGTTAGCAAGATGCCTGGACGTTCCCAAAATTTTCTCATTTACCATTTTGACCCAGGTGGGTGAACTTCTTTAAGGGAAACTTTACTTCTCAGGTTAAACACCTGGGACTATCATTAGATTTATTCTTCTTACTGGACTTCCAGGCGAGTGGCTAATGGTGACAGAACACCTGTGTTTGTTGTAGAGACTGCAGTAATTTTTCTTGACTAGACAATTTGCTCTAACCTTCCATATATCAATAACCTTCTTATTCCAAGTGCTAAATATGGAAGTTCCATTAAACTCTGTCAGAATTTTAGTGACTAGAGAGCACAGCCACATGCTAATTGAGAGCTAATGGAGGCATGAAATGTAAAGGGTTGCTCAGGGGTCTCCATTGCTTCCTTGCATTCTGCCTTTTGTACTTCTGTTCCTTGACCTTCTAGGAGATCACGTTCTGGTTACCTGAACCAGTATAGAAAACGGAAAAACTTTGTAAAGTATAACAAGCTAGAGAAATATAATGCGATATTGTTAACATGTTTTCAAGAAAAGTGATGTAAAATGAAATTCTTATGTTTGTTTAAAGGGGCAAAAGCAAACCATTTTTTAGAAAAAAAATTCCTAAAATACTAGATTCCATATTTGTGAAATATGATAAGCTGATGCAATGTCCCCTGTTTTTCAGTCTTCCAAGGTCTCTTTAACCAGAAAGCTACTTCTATCAGCCCTATTTCCATTGCTGCATACATGATTTTGGGCATTGACCCAAACCTCAGACAATGAACTGGAGTAAAACAGGGCCAGCTGCCTAAGCAATGCTCAGAAGTTTGCCAAACCTAATGGGTGTTTATGGCCTTGCCACAAGCAAAGGAGGAAGAAAAAGAAAACTCTGGTGTGATTTGAGCCAAGCTTCTCAGTCTTCTTGAATTTCTCCTTTATAAAATCAAAGTGTTGTATTAGATTATCTTTAATGTGTTTAAAAGCTCTAAGGCTTTGAGTCTCAGTGAAACCTACGAGAAAGGAGAAAGGGAGAGATGAAAAAATGAAAAGAGGAAGGAACAAAAGGAGAGAATAGACATACACGGGGTTGAGAGAGCATCACATTAATTACCTCGGAGGTGATTCAATGATGTAGAGCAAGAAAGCACTTCATCTGGCATTCAAAGAAACTCAATAAGCAAATAAGTAAAGAAACAAACTACAAAAGTCTTAACTAGTTTTCTCACTGGTCAAAAGTGATTTAATGTCCACTTGACACTTGGTTATTATTCATGTATCCCTTTGGTTACTACCTTTAGTTAATCTAGTTATAGGGCATCACTGATATTGGCAGTGTCAATGGCTTGTAAAAGCCATTAAATTGGAGGCAGTTCTGGGAAGAATGAAAATATGATTCGGAGAAATCTAAAAAGGTATCTCAGTTCCTGAATAAAGTCTCTGAAATATAAATAACAACTCCAATGTAAATGGTAGGGCACTTACCCTACCCACTTTCTTTGTTGGCTAATAATTATGAAAGCAAACGTTCAATTGCAGAGTCACAAAGTTTATAAATAATAACCATAAATTGGTAGTCTCTCTGTCAAAATGAAAATTCCTTGACCATGTTTCTTTTGGTTGGTACTGTCCTCTAGATATACTATTAGGGGATAAATGAAAATGGATATTTAACAAGATTTTAGGAGAAATTTATATGTATGTGTTACTGTATAAATTTAATTTTAAAAGGAAAAAAATCTGCATTGAGAAGGCGAAAGCTTAGATGTATTTGAATGTATAGAACAGTCGGAAAGAAAGGGTGTTTTGAAGTTCAATCAATGAGACAGATCACTGGAGGGAGCTCTAACTTCACAACAAAGGCAGAAAGGAACTTTTCCTTTGTTCTCAAATTTCATGTACAGCTGAAGGACCCATCCCCATAAAAATCAATAATAAGTATGAAAAGTGTCCAAAAAAGAAAAAATGTCTTTTTGGACATTGTATACCATTATAAAGGAAGACAGGACCGCTATTCACAACTGGCAATATTTAAACAAGTCAAAAACACAGGATTATATACAGTGAGAGCCTCAGTATACCTTTTGTATAAAAAAAAACTTAAAAATATATTCTTTATAACTTCTCCCCACTTCCATCCCTCAACGATAACAATGTAGACTCTCAGCAATTATTATGATTATTGAGGTCAGCCCAGCAAGCTCTAATGATTATCTGGATCTGATGTTAACAGAGTTTGGGTGCCCCATGGCAAGATGGGGACTTTGTAAAGAGGTATTGATATGTCTTGGCCCCATCCTTAGCAACAGCACAACTGTGTTTGTATCAGACGAGCTCTGTAAAGGGCACTTAGTTTTTCTATAGCAGAGTGGTGAGCTTGACAGCATCGTGGACTGCCAACCAGAATACCTGGATTTTGGTCACAGCTGACTTCCTAACTACATGTGAGCTTTTGGGCTTTATCTTCATGTTCCTGGTGAAGTAGAAATAGAAGTTTGAACTACATGGTTTCTACAGTCCCCTCTAACTTGTAAGCTATCACGTTACAATGCTCATTTAATTTTTTAGTACTAACTGATGATGGTGTGTAGTCACAGAAAGAGATATTTAGAGTTCATCTCTGCCTTTTAGAAGCACAAAATTCATGCTGAGTCTAACTTTAAAAATCCACAAAACATTTTCTAAGAGTTTTTCTATATCCTTCCCCCCATACATACTTTCTTCTCCTCTCATTACTTACCTTTTAAAGTTGGCTCCTAAGAAGCAAACCTGTAGTAGCATTCTGAAAAATGATGCTAGGAGGCTGAATTTCTTTGGGATTGGCACAAGCTGATCCTGCATTGGGAATGCTGGCTAAGCAGATGGACTATGGAGCAGAGGCTTCAGGCTGAGTTTTATGGAGTGAAGGTGTTCCCTCCAGCCAACTACATAATTTGTGGGGACCCTGCTCAAAAGTCGTAAAGAATTTTCAGATGGTGATAGCGTAGTATGAAAGCAAGCACAGTGCCTTTTGAGTGCGGTGCCCTGTGTGACTGCACAGGTCACATACCCATGAAGCTGGTTCTGCCTGGAGAGGTGGGGACCCAGGGTTCAATAAGATAGATG
This sequence comes from Theropithecus gelada, assembly GCF_003255815.1. Classification (NCBI taxonomy): domain Eukaryota; kingdom Metazoa; phylum Chordata; class Mammalia; order Primates; family Cercopithecidae; genus Theropithecus; species Theropithecus gelada. The sequence goes on from NC_037670.1 coordinate 133,357,246, forward strand.
TATAGGGCTAGGTTTAACTCCAAAAGTATTATTCACTGTAAAAAACCAAATAAATATAGTAAAATACAAATCAAACAACTCCTGCCAGTTTATCTTTTTAGAAGGTGAGAAATTGTTTCAACAAAGAAGCTGTGATTGTGTTTGGGCCAAATCATTAGGAAAAATAATTAAATAGTTTTGGAAAGAACACTGTGGAAAGGGGAGGTGTTGAAATCATACAATAATTATGTTTACATCAATTAAAAATTTTCAATCTCAGAAGATGTAATGATTTCTTCTGAACAGTTTCAAGATATTGGAAAGCTAGCTGGAGATACAAACAGTGGCACAGAGAATGACACATTTCCTGGAGGGGCTGCCAAAGCGGAGGTTTTCAAAATGCTGGAAGCTTTTAGTATACCTCTCCTACATACAGCTTTAAAATAACTAAAATACAGTGTGCAATAGTTCAACTATATAATTTCTTTTTTTTTTCTAGTATTTTATATTTGACTTCAAATAAGATTATTCTAGTGGGAGAAAAGTTAGCTTGGAAATAAATATCCTGTATTGAAATCTTTGATCGGATACATTGTGGTTTCAAAACAACTTTGGTGCTATTTTTTCCCCTCCAACAATAGCCATTATTCTGTATCAGTTAACTCCATGACGGTCTCTTTGGCATATATTTTTGAGCTTAGACCTCCAAGTGAATTGTGCGAATATTTCATATAGCATCTGTTAATTGGCATCAGCTGAAATCCAGAATAAGATAACTTACAGCTGTAAATTTGTTTTTCCCTTTTTCTGCATTGTATGATTTTAAGGTATCCCAGCTGCTTCTGAGATGAGCCATCATCACCCTTGATATGTTGTCTTAGAAGGCTTTCCTGTTGAACAGTTTTAACCAGGTGAAGTTCTCATTAATGCCTCTGCCGCCATCTTCCCCTCTTCCCAGACCCTAACTCTCCTATTACTCTTTGCATTTACTCCTCTTCCTGGAAAGAAGCTGATATTCTTGGACTTTCAACTTCTTATCCTGTACTAGTTCTCTTTCTCTCTTGAGTTTAAAACTAACGAATCTAAAAAATTAAGTCTTCCTGGATTGTATATTAGTGGACTAACTATGTGCATGGGTTTCCTTAAGTGATATATTTGCTTTTCCTTTGACCCTGCTGTTATCAGGAATTTTAAACACAGTAAGTGTCTGGAAGGTAGGGTTTATGTCATGGGGGAAGGCCGGAAGGAGACATGAGTCAAGGCAATCCTGTTTCTTAGATATATCATCCCTTTGAGGATAAGAGTCATGTTGGCTGACCAAAAATAATTTGGAGAAATTGAAATTTAGAGATCTGAAGACAGGCCTTAATTATGGCCTTTGCACTTTATTCACAATGGTATTAGATTGAACTTGAACTTCTCAATAGCATAGCCCTCAGGGCTAATACTTTTGTTATAACTTAAAATGGAACTGTTTCATATTGAAAACTATTAGTTATTTCTTTAACAAACCCTCTAGGGTATTACCCCTTCAGCCTACCGTTCCTGATTCTGCTATATTTATAGCATTATGACAAGGTCCCAAAGAACACTGTGGAAGGCAATCTGTAAAAGCACTTTTTACCTAGAATTTTAGAATAAAAAATTACTCTGGAGAAAAAAACATGGTAATTATAGCTTAGCATAATAATGTAGAGGAGACAGACTGCAATGAAGTAAGTTCAATCATTATCATTATTATAGTTTTGGGAAGTCATTAATTACTGAATTTTTAAGCACTTTTTTTACTAAGACAATGTATTTATGCAAATGATGTCATCAAATAAGTGTTCTGTGGGTGGCGAGGAATTATTCTCATCATCATCACAAAATCTTCTAAGCATGCTGCAGAGAAGTATGCCATTTATGGCTAAAGTTTACCCACTTGCATAAAGAAACAACGTTCATTTCTACTCAGGAGTTTGTCTTAAACTTTTAATTTTGAAATAATTTTAGACAAAGGAAATTTGCCAAAGTCATAGAATTCTTGTAAAGCCTTCACCCAGCTTCCTCAAACGTTAATGTCTTACATAAACATGGTACGATGATCAAAACCAAGGAATTATCATTGGTAAAATACTATCAACTAAAGCTGGTATTTGTGTTCCAACAGTTTTCCCATTAATGTTCCTTTTTTCCTGTCACGGAACCCAGTGGAGAATCCCATAGTCATTCAGTTGTCAAGTCTACTTGGCCTCTCTATGAAAGTTCCTCAGTGTTTCCTTGTATTTCACAATTGTGATTATATTTTAAACAAGATTTGTTTCTCTGAGTTGAATAATAATTTAAAAACTTCAAAATACCTGATATTTGGGAACTTTAGGGGAAAATTATATATTTTCTTTGAAATATTTTAAACTAGTATTCTTTAATTTTAAAAGTATTCATTTAACATTATGAATTAAAATCTATGGGAATTTGAAAATTTTTGAAATAATTTTTTTTCACATTGGCTGTGGTTTTGTAATGGCGAGTTTTGAGCTAAAATAAAACTTTTAATAGAGGCTTTTGGATTTACGATTTAGAAGATTTTTCTGAAGCAATGAAATTAGTATTAGAGGCTCTGTGGCCTCTACAACTTAAATTAGAAATTTTAACAATCATATGGCATAAACCGTTTGACAACTTTACTTGTTTAAATGACGCAAAATGAATTTCAGAGTAGTGTAGTCAAATTCTGCATGCAAACACTTGTGTATATTTTGTGTTTCTAATGTAACTTCAGTTCCTTGAAGATACTGTTTATATTCAAATTCTGTATACTCTATATGTCTATATGTGTACATATAATTATATATAATTATATATAATGTATCATATATAATTTTATATCACATAGTAATTATAAAATAGCTATATATAATTATATATCCCTCTTTGTGTGTGTATATATATATCTGTTTATAATTGTCTACAGTATTAGTGGAATGCTTTACTGAGATTACTTGAAAAATATATTCTTCAATAAGAACTATTTCATGTAAAACAAATAACCTACTTTATCAGGTTGGAGTACAAAAGAAGGTCACAATTCTTTTATAAATAAAATTAAGATGACTGCACCTCCATCCATCTCACTGATTAAAACATTTCTTCTTTCTACCCCAGGGACAATAAGAGCTATTTCGTGTAATATAAATGTCCTACTTTGTCAACTTGGTGTATTAAAGTCACAGTTCTTTTTTGAACATTTTATTTTTTAAAAAAATTAATTTTTTTATACTTTAAGTTCTAGGATATGTGTGCAGAACATGCAGGTTTGTTATATAGGTGTGCACGTGACATGGTGGTTTGCTGCACCCATCAACCCATCATCTACATTAGGTATTTCTTCTAATGCTATCCCTCCCCCAGCCCACCACCCCCTGACAGGCCCCAGTGTGTGATGTTCCCCTCCATGTCCGTGGGTTCTCATTGTTCAACTCCCACCTATGAGTGAGAACATGCAGTGTTTGGTGTTCTGTTCCTGTGTTAGTTTGCTGAGAATGATGGTTTCCAGCTTTATGTCCCTGCGAAGGACATGAATTCATCTTTTTTATGGCTGTGTAGTATTCCATTGTATATATGTGCCACATTTTCTTTATCCAGTCTCATTGATGGGCATTTGGGTTGGTTCCAAGTCTTTCCTATTGTGAATAGTGCTGCAATAAACATACATGTGCATGTATCTTTAGAGTAGAATGATTTATAATCCTTTGGGTATATACCCAGTAATGAGATTGCTTGATCAAATGGTACTTCTGGTTCTAGATCCTTGAGGAATCGCCACACTGTCTTCCACAATGACTGAACTGATTTACATTCCCATCAACAGTGGAAAAGCATTACTATTTCTCTACATCCTCTCCAATATCTGTTGTTTCCTGACTTTTAATGACTGCCATTCTAACTGGCATGAGATGGTATCTCATTGTGGCTTTGATTTGCATTTCTCTAATGACCAGTGATGATGAACTTTGTTTCATATGTTTGTTGGCCACATAAATGACTTCTTTTGAGAAGTGTCTGTTCATATCCTCCACCCGCTTTTTGATGGGTTTGTTTTTTTCTTGTAAATTTAAGTTTCTTGTAGAGTCTGAATGTTAGCCCCTTGTCAGATGGATATATTGCAAAAATTTTCTCCCTTTCTGTCGGTTGCCTGTTCACTCTGATGATAGTTTCTTTTGCTGTGCAGCAGCTCTTTAATTAGATCCCATTTGTCAATTTTGGCTTTTGTTGCCCTTGGTTTTGGTGTTTCTGTCACGAAGTCTTTGCCCATGCCTATGTCCTGAATTATACTGCCTATGTTTCCTTCTTGGGGTTTAATGGTTTTAGGTCTTACATTTAAGTCTTGAATATATCTTGAGTTAATTTTTGTATAAGGTATAAGGAAAGGGTCCAGTTTAAGTTTTCTGCATATGGCTAGCCAGTTTTCCCAACACCATTTATTAAATAGGGAATTTTTTCCCCATTGCTTGTTTTTGTCAGGTTTGTCAAAGATCAGATGGTTGTAGATGTGTGGTGTTATTTCTGAGGCCTCTGTTCTTTTCCATTGGTCTATATATCTGTTTTGGTACCTGTACCATGCTGTTCTGGTTACTGTAGCCTTGCAGTATAGTTTGAAGTCACGTAGCCTGATGCCTCTGGCTTTGTTCTTTTTGCTTAGGATTGTCTTGGCTATATGGACTCTTTTTTGGTTCCATATGAAGTTTAAAATAGTTTTTTTCTAATTATGTGAAGAAATGCAATGGTAGCTTGATGGTGATAGCATTGAATCTTTCTCTGATGGTAGTTTGTATTTCTGTGGGATCAGTGGCGATCTCCTCTTTATCATTTTTTAATGTGTCTATTTGATTCTTATCTCTTTTTCTTTTTGTTATTCTGGCTAGCAGTCTTATTCTGGCTAGCAGTTTATCTATTTTGTTCATTGTTTCAAAAAGTCAGCTCCTGGATTCATTGATTTTTTTTTTTTTTTTTTCCCTTCCAGGGTTTTCCTGTCTCTATCTCCTTCAGTTCTCCTCTGATCTAAGTTATTTCTTCTCTTCTGCTAGCTTTTGAATTTGTTCGCTTTTGCTTCTCTAGTTCTTTTAATTTTGATGTTAGGGTGTCAATTCCACTTTCTCCTTTGGGCATTTAGTGCTATAAATTTCTCTCTAACCACTGCTTTAGCTGTGTGCCAGAGACTCTGGTATGTTGTGTCTTTGTTCTCATTGATTTCAAAGATCTTATTTATTTGTCTTAATTTTGTTATGTACCCAGTAGTCATTCAGGAGCAGGTTGTTCAGTTTCCATCTAATTGTGTGTTTTTTAGTGAGTTTCTCAATTTGATATCTAATTTGATTGCACTGTTGTCTGAGAGACTGTTATGATTTTTGTTCTTTTGCATTTGCTGAGGAGTGTTTTACTTCCAATCATGTGATCAATTTTAGAATAAGTGCTATGTGATGCTGAGAAGAATGTATATTCTGTTGATTTGGAGTGGAGAGTTCTGTAGATGTCTACCAGGCCTGCTTGGTTCAGAGCTGAGTTCAAGTCCTGAATATCCTTGTTAATTTTCTGTCTGATCATTGATCTAATATTGACAGTGGGGTGTTAAAGTCTCCCACTATTATTGTGTGGGAGTCTAAGTCTCTTTGTAGGTCTCTAAGAACTTGCTTTATGAATCTGGGTGCTCCTGCATTGGGTGCATATGTATTTAGGATAGTTAGCTCTTGTTGCATTGATCCCTTTACCATTATGTAATACCCTTCTTTGTCTTTTTTTTTTGATCTTTATTTAAAGTCTGTTTTATCAGAGATTAGGGTTGCAACCCCTGCTTTTTTATTTTTTCTTTCCGTTTGCTTGGTAAATCTTCCTCCATCCCTTTATTTTGAGCCTATTTATGTCTTTGCACATGAGTTGGGCCTTTTGAATACAGAACACTCATGGGTCTTGACTCTATCCTATTTTCCAGTTTGTGTCTTTTAGTTGGGGCATTTTGCTTGTTTACATTTAAGGTTAAGATTGTCATGTGTGAATTTGATCCTGTCATTGTGATGCTAGCTGGTTATTTTGCCTGTTGATAGTTTCTTCATTGTATTGATGGTCTTTACAATTAATCACCTGCCTTCTGCATTGATCTCATTGGGAGCTGCAGATAGGAACTCTTTTTATTCAGCCATCTTGCCCAGGTTGAACCAGAAAGTCACAATTCTTTACAAAATAATATTAACATTGTGTACCTCTGTCTCACCAACGAAAGTATTTCCTCTTCCCACCACCCTCACCATTCTCTCTGACAACCAGGCTAGACTCAATGTGCACTGAAGTGCCCAGAGTGGTTTGATGAGCCCCTGAATTAAAAACAGGGCTCATCATACAGGGGCTCATCAAACTTACCTGGATGCTGGGTAATGAGAACTTTTTTCACAGGTATAAGAATGAGAAGTGTTGTGCAGCTTGACCAACACTGCTGGAGTACACACACACACACACACACACACACACACACACACACCCAAAAGAAAACTAAGTCATTTCTGTTTCCAGTCCCTCCAGACCAGGTGAATTCAATCAATCAATTGAATATTCCCATTCTAAAGGAGTTCACTTGTGTCAGTCCCAGTCCTCACTTTCACTGGAGTCTGGAGCCCTGGTGTGTCTCCTTGGTCTGAAGCATGCTCTATTGTAATCTTAGACCAATTGCTTTGGAGTGGATTCCTGCACTTCCCTGTCCAGCTGGAGATTCTCCTTATGTCCTGTCACCACCATCTCTGGAAAGTACAACATTGATAGCCAAAGGATGAGTTTCTCTGCTCCTAAGGCAGCATCCCAAGGGCCCTTTCTGTTTCTCTGAAGAAGGAAGATCTTGCAGAAGGCGAAGTAGAGGGCTTGTGTCACTGCCACATATATGCTTCCAATAGTTTCCTAATGTCCACTGATATCGCTTTCTATTGTCCACTGATGATACCATTGCTTCTTGAGAAGAATCTGTGTATGTGGAGGTGGGGTGGTTGAAGCCTGGAGTAGAAAGTGTTTTCCCACCGCATTGTGTTCGTTATGATCACCCCACACCACCATGTGACTGAGTTTCTGGTGCCATTACCTTTACCATCTTTATATTCAGAATAGTGGCTTAATAAGATAAGATGTGTTAAAAGGAGTTTCAGAGTCAAGGATGGGGCCCACATATTACAAAAATAAGTTCTACCCAGTGGGAGAAGTATCTAGACTTGGTGGACATAGTTAGCTTTTTAATAATACATTTTAATTTCTTTGGGTCATTTTTTTCTTATTTAAAAGGAAGGACTTTGATTATATCAGTTTCAGATCTTAAAAAATACTTGTATAGAAGCATCTATCATCTAGTAAATTAAAATAATAGAGAAAAAGTACAGCGTGAGGGAGGGATATGGTAAAAAATAAAAGCCCAATTGTGAGCTAGGTTGTGCTGACCACAACCCAGTATGTGATAGGTCATTTTAGATACAGGTGTCCTGCAGCCAATTAGAGGAAGTGATATGGTTTAGATCTGTGTCCCTGACTAAATCTCCTGTTGAAATGTAATTCCCAGTGCTGGAGGGTGGGGCCTGGTAAGAGGTGACTGAATTATGGGGGTAGTTTCTCATCTTCCCCGTGGTGGTGTTCTTGTGATAGATTTCTCACGAGACCTGGTTGTTTAAAAGTGTGTAGCACTTACCCCATCTGTCTTGGTCCTGCTCCTGCCATCGAAGATGCCTGATCCATCTTTGCCTTCTGCCATGAGTAAAAGCTCCCTGAGGCCTCCCCAGAAGCAGATGCTGCCCTGCTTCCTGTACACCCTGTGGAACTGAGCTAATTAAACCTCTTTTCTTTATAATTGCCAAGTCTCAGGTATTTATAGCAATGTGAGAATGGACTGATAAAGAGAGGAAATGCTGCTTGAAACAGGGACTGGGGCTTTAAGTCATTACTACTTAGTCAGCATTCTATTTGGAAAGAGTTGAGGAAAATCATCTTACTGGTATGGAGGGAAGAAAATAATTACCTTGAAGCTGCATTTGCAGATCATGCTTACTACTCCTCCTCATCTTCCTTCTCCTCCTCCTCTTATAAGATTATATGTTAACTTGTAGCTGGGTTTGGGGTTAAATCATGAAGAAATATGTTGGAGAAGAAACACCATGTTCCTCAAGGGACACCTTGGTAGTCAAAACACAGAGCAATCTCCACATCCATACTTTACACACAGAATTTCTCTGCAGCTCAAAAAGCTTTGTGGAAATAATATGTAATTTTTTTTTGTAGTAGAAATAAAACTAGAATGTAAGCTCCAAGAGGGCAGACATTTTGTCTGGTTTTTTTTTTTTTTTTTTTTTTTTTTTTTTGCTGTGTTTTGAATGCCTAGAACTGACATACTATGGCCTTACATTGTCCATACTAAGAACTGAATAAATATTTGTTGTTGAATACATTTGTATATTCAGAAACAAATTAGCTAAATTAGTTAAATACGTTGTCAAATACGTTGCAGAAATTTTTATAGTAAATCACTTTGCAGTCATTAGGATGATGTATATTAATTATTATAATATGTTTATGATATTAAAAGATGAGCAAACTTCTTATTTGAATGCACTATATATTTGCAAATTTTTATAAATTACATGTATTATTCCCAAGTTATATATATTCTTATATAGATACAAAGTCAGATTTCCATGTAAATATGTATGTAGGTAATAGTATTCATGTTAGCCAAATATGGTAGAGTTCAAATGGAATCAATAAGAGATATGTTTTTACATGACAGTAAAGATTCAATATTATTATATTAATATTAAAGTGTTAATAGTAATCATTAGTAGACACTATTGAAAATTATAGCATAAAAAAAAGGCCAACGCGGGCGGATTACGAGGTCAGGCGATGGAGACCATCCTGGCTAACACAGTGAAACCCCGTCTCTACTAAAGAATACAAAAAAATTAGCCGGGCGTAGTGGCGAGTGCCTATAGTCCCTGCTACTCGGGAGGCTGAGGCAGGAGAATGGTGTGAACCCAGAAGGTGGAGGTTGCAGTGAGCCAAGATTGCACCACTGCACTCCAGCCTGGGTGACAGAGCAAGACTCTGTCTCAAAAAACAAACAAAAATCAATTAATACCCCACAAAAAGCCTTACTTCTATATTTGTAAGTTGCAAAAATAAATACAAACAACATTGGAAAAAATGTTGAATTTTTTTTTTTTTCCCCAAGTCTAGAAATTACTATGTGTGGTAAAGGTACTATCTATTTGGTAAAGGTTTTAAATTGTCTTATAGACAGTGTCAACATCAGTCAGGCTGCGTGGCTAATGCCTTAGATAAATAACAGCAGGATAATGTTAATATTGTTGTTTTGTTGAAATGAACCAGAAATAATTAGAAAATAATTTTTATTTTAAATATTTAAGTGTAAGATTTCTGGGGTTTTGTTGTTGTTTTTTGACACAGTCTCGCTCTGTTGCCCAGGCTGGAGTGCAGTGGAGTGATCTCAGCTCACTGCAACCTCTGCTTCCTGGGTTCAAGCAATTCTTGTGCCTCAGCCTCCCAAGTAGCTGGGATTACAGGCATGCACCACTACACCCAGCTAATTATTTATATTTTTGTAGAGACAGGGTTTCCCCATGTTGGCCAGGCTGGTCTCGAACTCCTGTCTTCAAGTGATCTGCCTGCCTCAGCCTCTCAAAGTGCTGGAATTACAAGTGTGAGCCACTGTGCCTGGCCTTTAACTGTAATTTTATTTTGTGTTCATAAGAGTCAATCAGTGTAAAAATTAGCTAGTCCTGAAATTAACTCTACCACAAATAAACATATTCATTTATTTGTTTCCTACTCTTTTTCTAAGGTGCCTTGTGCACAAAACAAATATAGCATCATATTTGGATTTATAAATGTTTGTTTCAAAGCCTGTCTTATCTGTAGATCATGGATCATGATACTTGCACAATGTAGGCATTTAATAAATGCTCGTTGAATGGATTCTTGATTATCTGGGTTAAGTGGAAAACAGTGGTACAGGTACACAAAAACAGTTGCACTTGGAATGATTTTAAACATATTATGAACCCAAACTTTGCATGGTAAAGTAAGCAAACGCAAAGTTTCCTTACCTTTTGCTAGCTTTCAGAAAGATCTACTGTTATGTAACTTTTATTCATACAAAAATTTAAATTGTTTTGCCTTCCCCATTTTTGGCAGTAACTTTTTCCCTCACAAACTCTTGCTATCAGTAGATGAAGTGAAATCTTAATTCTGCCTCACCCTCCAGCACCATCACTAGCTAATCGAGTTTTACAAAAAGGATATATCTCTTCATTGCTGTATTGAATTTTTAGAATTGCTTCCTCAGTACAGTTGTATGGCTTTGAAAATCTGTTTGTAGAGTTGGTGATTGGGTAACATATTTTGAGTGAAGTTGTAAAGAGTCCATGAATAACAAGAGCAGAAAAGAAGAAAAAGATATAGATTGAATCTAAGGATGTTAAAATGCAATTTTAGCTTTTCCTTTCATAACAGGCTTCTGCCTTCAATTTTTTCTACATTTGAACGAGGTACATGGAAGACTGAGCTACTTAAAAAAAAAAAAAAAAAAAAAAAACCTTCATTGTGATTCTTTTTCTTTCTTCTTTTTCTTCATTTCTTCCTTCTTTCCTATTTTTCTTTTTAAATTAACGTAGGCATTCTTTCCCAAAAGCTGATATCCTGAAGTAAGTACTATGTAACACTTTTCTTTTGGTGGTTTGAGTCAATGTTTCAAATTGGAAAAGAAGAAAAAGAAGAAATTTGTACTCAATCCTCTTGCCTTTTTGCAGCTTCGTTTGCATAAATGTGCAATTTTTGTAGGGGTGATGTAGTGTATTGAGAAATTCAGACAGCTGCCAGGGCCATCTTGCAGGGAAGCTGTGCTCAAGTAGAAATGTAATTTAAATATTTCATTTCATTATCATAGATTACAACACTAGTAGTAAACTCACTTCTTTGGAATCAGCACTAATCCAATCCATGAAAATTCAATTGCCCCATCAGTCCTCTTAGTCTACACGTTTTGTAGCTTAAAGCAGAGAACTTCAACTTGGCAATGCAGATTGCCTGAAAGAACACTGGACTTTTTACTTAGAAGAATCCTAATCCCAAAACTTTAGATCACAGAATTCAATTTAATTAACTAAAGAATTGTATGTATTGATGTTTTCCAGCTACATTACCAGGCATGAATGCAAGTCAAGTGACATCTTTCATTTTCCACTTATCTTTTAAGCAGCCATTTATTTGTTAAGTTGCTGCAATTAACTGTTGATTTTTACCTCACCTTGGGCTTTGCTTCAGATGCTGGTATCAACATTGAAACCAATGGTGCATGCTGGTGATTAAAACTTTCTTTTTTACTGAAAAGAAAGCTCCCTTTTCTTACTAATGATTATGAGTTGTTTTAATGAAAGTACCATTTCCAGAAATACGTGTACTGTTTGTTATTAGCTAAGATTGCAGACATTATTTGAATCACAAAAATATGGAGAAATATATTATGATTTCCCTGATATGGTAAAAACCATTGTTGCTATTATTATTGTTTGTGATGAATGGATTCCAGTGGTTTTTCCATTACCCATCCTCATCTGGTTTAGATATAATTTTAGCAAATTTCTTCTCGGAAATAACAATTTAACCCCAAAGGGTAATTCCGGTCAAAGGGAAGTGATGTGAAGGTGATGATCTTTATATCTAGTTTCTTGTAGCTCAGACTGCATTAACGGCGTACCAACAGGGTATCAATGAATTAAATGCATGCACACTATACACATACTCATGCTAACTCTCACACATAAAACCAGTGGAAAAGACATATCTTTTGGGAATATTTTTCCTCTCTAAGCTAACTACAGGCAAATTTCTATCTTTCATTTTTAGAAGGGTTGAATGAGATACACCATCTTCTCCATTTTGGACCTTGACATTTCCATAAACCTCTTCTCATATAGGTTTGAATAGAGAACAGACTGATGGAGTCAATATTCAATCCTGAAAAGACCCTGGTGGGGGGACACAAGGAGACCTCAGAATCACCATGTAGTTAAATCAGTGTGCTTATCTTTCCTACTGTGATGGATCATACCCTTTTGGTCACAGGCCCTTTCCTTTCAGCTATGGAAAGCAAATTTTATCACTTTTATTAAAGATGGATCCTGTCCACACAATCATGACATTAATATCCAAGTATAAAATGCACCTTGTCCCTCTGAGTTTGGCATCTATTCTGCTGACAGTGTTCATATTACTTTTGGAAAGGATTTGCCATTGGCATTGTTTTAACTTCTGTTTTTTAATTACTTTTATTGCCACATAATTTTGAAATTTATGGACAATATTTAAATGAGTTATAAATGGCTGGAATTATGAAGTAATAAAAATAAATGAAAACTGCTTCCTATCTTAATGATTTTTAATGGGTTCTTAGAGATGAAAGAAAATAAGGATGTGCCACAAGCGTTACAGCTTGGAAGGGGGTAACCTTTTTGCCATATAGTGCTATTTTCCCCCAAGTGAAAATGTAGAATAGATCCTAGGAGGCTCAAGAGTCATGGCACTGTGTTTGACTGGTATGGTCTTCACTGAGAGGGCTTAATGTACACAGGCACTCGTACTGATGAACAACATTCTGCTGAGAGTAGACAAGAATCGATGAAGGCTAGAGGCATAGAAGTATGTGTGAATTGGTCCCCAAAGATTCATATGATGTTTCTTACTCTTGAGGACCTCATAATTTATCATGAAAAAGAAATACACGGCCGGGCGCAGTGGCTCAAGCCTGTAATCCCAGCACTTTGGGAGGCCGAGGCGGGTGGATCACGAGGTCAGGAGATCGAGACCATCCTGGCTAACATGGTGAAACCCCGTCTCTACTAAAAACAGAAAAAATTAGCCGGGCGCGGTGGCGGGCGCCTGTAGTCCCAGCTACTCGGAGGCTGAGGCAGGAGAATGGCGTGAACCTGGGAGGCGGAGCTTGCAGTGAGCGGAGATCGCGCCACTGTACTCCAGCCTGGGTGACACAGCGCGAGACTCCGTCTCAAAAAAAAAAAAAAAAAAAAAAAAGAAATACACATTTACAAAACCCAGAACAACATTAGTGGCACTGTCTTCTTAAGTTCTAGGGTCTTGGTAGAATAAAGTATTAAAGGGATTTAGAAACTAGAGAGATAGTTGTGGTCTAGAAAATGCTCTTAAGAAAGGTGAGCCTTGCTCTGGACTTGGAAATATTTAAGGGAAAGGAGGATGAGAGGAGATTTCAGATAGGAAATAAACTTGGAGAGATAAGAAAAAATGTGTCATATTGAAGAATAGTGTGGAGTTTTTTAATAAGTGAAGTGTGCTTAATGAATAGCAGGAGATTAGTGCTAATAAAAATAACACTATTTACTGAATGAGTTCTATGGCTCAAAGCAATGTGTTAAGTGCATTCCATGAATTATCTCATGTGACTTTTTTTCTTACAATCATCAATAACATATTAGCTGACTTCGCATTTGTACTTGAGCATCTTGGCAGTAGGAACTAATTTAAATCTGAAAACATTCATTGATTTGATTTGGGCGAATTGCTATGAGATGGCAGAAAAGGCAGGAAAGCAGCTGAGAAATTACTCTGAAAATCTGGGTGTCTATGAATTAAACCATTCATGAAAAAAGTGAATTTATCCAATTGTGTGCTGATAAATATTTAGCAATTGGCTTTCCGTGGGGGGAAAAAGTCATGATTTGAGAATTTTGCTCCTACTGGGGTGTAAATAACAATGGCTGAATTCAGGCTGCTGGTGTAAGATCAACTGGCTCACAAAATTCCTGAAAACTTAACAATTGGCTCTTGCAAGTTGGTATGAATTGGCTTCAGCATACCACTAAATTAATTCTAGACACAGATAAACTGAAGAATGATGGAGATTTTGATGGCTGGGCTATATGGAAAGAGAAGAGAATATTTCAGAAGTGGCATCCAGTTTTATAGCTTGAGGGAAAGAGATCCTGGGTGCCACTAACACATGGTGGGGCAGCACCAGCTGTGTCTAAACTGAGTATCAGTCTCATAGAGACGGTACTAGTAGCTCCTGCAGGCAAATGTTTATATGGTTTTCACTTGCTTAGAGGAGAAAGTTTTCTGCCTGGATGACTGAGGAATGAGCATGGTATTTGGGTTAATGATAGGATGGTGTGGTACAGCATTCTGTGTCCAGTAAAGTTTACCATGGAGTCATTAAAACCGAAGGCTGAGACTGACTGAGGACTGATTTTCACCAAGGATTTCTTTGAAACAGAACGTGAAAAAATCAATATTATTTATTTCTCCAGGTAGAAGATATGGCATAGAGCAGGAAAAGGGGCTTGCTTTCTATTTGTGACACTGTGAGGGTTTCAGAGACATGAAACATTTTCTGGAGACACTTAGAAATACCCGGGGAAATTGGAGAAACTCTCAACCACAATGAAGTCCTATCTCTTCAGGTATGAAGTGAAATTTGAATGTTAACCACGTAACTTTGTACCCAAAGATTTCTTGAGCCTGGAAAATGTAGATCAGGAAAAAAGGACCTGGGAAATTTAGGATGGGAGGAGATGAACATAAAAGTAATCATATTATGTCTGAGATGGTAACCAAGAAAATATGTCTTGGTATGCAGTTAAAATAAAAGCCCAGGCGAGGTGTGGTGGGTCATGCCTATAATCCCAGCACTTTGGGAGGCCGAGGTGGGGGGATCACAAGGTCAGGAGTTTGAGACCAGCCTGGCCAACATGCTGAAACTCCGTCTCTACTAAAAACACAAAATATTAGCTGGGCATGGGGGCAGGCGCCTATAATCCCAGATACTCGGGAGGCTGAGGCAGGAGAATTGCTTGAACTCAGGAGGCGGAGATTAGGGTGAACAGTGATCGTGCCATTGCACTCCAGCCTGGGGGACAGAGCAAGACTGCATCTCAAATAAATTAATTAATTAAACAAACAAACAATAAAAGCCCAAAACTCTAGTGAAAAGAGCAGAAATAAGGAGGAAAAATGAGAGTCATTAACTACAACTTTTGGCTAGGAGGGAGGATGAATAATACAAGTCAGGAAGGGTGAAGGAAGGAGATCATATTGCTTCTGTTGAAGACTTCAAGGAGAGTATTACTGTAAGTGTAACCGATATATTTGCCAATACACAATCTTGGGTGTGTATCATCAATAAATTCATTTTCCCCATGGTGCCTTAGCAACAACCATTTCTGTGCCATGTTTATCCATCTCTTAGTTTACAGATCTCTGGGCTTCTAAACTCCTCCTCACTTATGAATATTATCAGACTTGTGCTGGGCAGCAGATATGCCAAGCTCGCACTCTCAATAGTCCATATGTCAAAACAGAATGCCTTGCCATTCACTGTCTGAAGACTTCACAGTACATTGTGTCTTCACTGATGTTTTGTTGGCAGGTGGTTTTTGTTGTGTTTGAGCCTCAGGAATGATTTAATTCACTTATTCCCTTGAAGGGAGTCCCATTAGCATTTTTTTCCTCCTTGTCTGAGTAGAACTCAGAGCAGAGAGGTTACATCTTCCTTCTTTTCTTTTCCTTTTATTAGTGGTTGAAGATCAGGGCAGAGCTCTTGCTAAATGCTCTAATCCCAAGCACTACTGGAAACCCACTTTCCTTTTTGCTTCTAGCTAGCCAAATTCCCAATGTTTGATTAGTAAATTTGACTTAAAATTTGTAATTCTTTTAGTCTTTTGCTACAAAGCAGACCGTAAGACACACACTCACATGCCCACGCATGCACACACACACACACACACACACACATATACACAGAGTTCCAGCTGAAATGGCTAGACTCCCAAGTGTTGTATAAAGATTAGGGTGAAAAGTAGCAGTTTCAGGTTCCTGGCCCATTCACAAAGGAAAATATTATCTAGAAAATATTCTCTCTATTGCTCTTACCCCTGAAACTCATGGCCTTAGGCCGCTGAATTCAGGTTTTAAAATTTAAATTATAGAGATTGATATATACAATTTTAACCTGCAGACATTTGGTATGTAGATTTGTTACTTTAATACCTTCACACTTTATTATCTTCAATTTAAAAAAAATTTTGCTTGCATTTATGTTAAACTTTATAGCTCTTATTTAAAGAAAATACATTTTCGTTGCGCATATTGGTACTTCTTTCTAAAGATTTTAAATTCTGCTCAATTTCCCAGCTCCATTCCAAACCATGAGAATGATCTCAATTTGTACTTTATGAATTAGTGGTTCACTTCTTCCTTCTTTCAGATCTCACGCTTTTAAATTCATGATTTTTATTTTTATTTTTTTGCTTATTTCTTTCTTTATATACTTCTTTTTTATTTCTGAAACTCACTCTTGCTTTCTATGCTTACCTAGATCACCTGGATTTTCTTTATTTCATGTTTTTCATCTTTCCCACTCAGCTGCCTTCTTTTTTTCAGGGTATCATTGATGAAAAGAGTCAAACTCTATAAAATATTTGAAGAGATTTATTCTGAGTCAAATATGAATGACCATGGCCTGTGACACAGCCCTCAGGAGGTCCTGAGAATATGTGCCCAATGTGGTTGGGATACCGCTTGGTTTTATATATTTTAGGAAGGCATGAGACATCAATCAAATACATTTAAGAAATACATTGATTTGGTTTAGGAAGGCAGGACAACTCAAAGCGGGGCTGCGGGGAGGCAGGCTTCCAGGCTGTAGGTAAATTTAAGCATTTTCTGGTTGACAACTGGTTGAGTTTGCCCAAAGACCTGGGATCAATAGAAAGGAATGTTCAGGTTAAAGATAAAGGATTGTGGAGAATAAGTTTTATTGTGCAGAGGAAGTTCTTAGATAGCAGACTTTAGAGAGAGCAGGTTGTAAATTGTTTTTTATTGGGCTTAAAAGGGTGCTTGGCTCTTAGTTGATTATCTCCTAGGTCTGGGAAGGAAGGAAGGAAAACAGGAAAGAGGATTCTCTATATAATGTGGATTTTTCTCACAAGAGATTTTGCAGGGCAATTTCAAGGTATGGCAAAGAAATACATTTTGGGATTAAGTATTTTTTTTCCTTGTTTCATAATGTTATGCCAGAGTCAGATTGAAAAGTAAGTCACAATATATAGGGTCAAATAAAATCCATCTAAGATACACACCCACATGCACACGCAAACACACACACAGTTCCAGCTGAAATGGCTAGACTCACAAGTGTTGTATAAAGATTATGGTGAAAAGAATGAGAATTTATAGTTTGTAGTAGTATATGACTCCATAGACTCCTTAGGTAGGAATTTGGGTGACATAAAAAATCGGACCTTAGTCATCAGTATAAACATCCTCAGATCTTTCCCATCTGCAGAGATATCTTTTCCTGTTCGTGTCAACACTTTGCATATTTGTCCATTTCTTTTTCTTTACCCTTAAGCCCAATTCTTTTTAAGAATAGTCTGCACAGCTTCATTGTCATTAGTTTTCTATTTTTCTCTAATTCTTCAATTTTTTTACAATTTGTTTTCTGTTCCCATTATATCACCAAAAAATGCCCTTTTGGAGATTATAATAAGTTTCTAGTAACCAGTCAATATCCTTGCTTGTCTTGGTTTTGTTGATTTCTAGAACTGTAGGATTTGACATTATTAGCAGTCCTAATTCCCCCTGAAATTATTTTCCCACTGTCTTCTGCAAATCAGTTCTATTTTGGCTACATTTTTACTTCTCTGATCTTGACTTCTTAGACCTCTTCCTCCAGCTCCATCATTCTGAAACTTTATTTTATTTTTAATTGAGAAATAATAATCATACTTACAGGGCACAATGTGATATTCTGATATATGCATAAATCCCTCATATTATTTCACTGGGCTCTGTTCTTTACCTCCTTTTCCCTCTCTCTTTCATTTAAACAAATGCTTCATTTAGCTAAATTAATACTTACTGAGCACTTATTGCCTGCAAATAATTGGGTGCTAAGCATGCCTTAGGGTGCCTCCTCTGTGGTCCTGTTCAGAGAGATTGAAGTGTCATCTTGCTCAAAGAGACCTCTATGACCTTTGATTATATGTAAAATTTCCATCATTCTTTACAGCTTTTGACTTAGGAATTTATGATCCTTGTTAAAGTGCAAAAAATATTCTTCAGTAGGCTTCACACATTAAGTCAACTACACCTTAAGTCAAAATAGAAAAAAATAGTCAAATTATCTAACAGAACACAGACCCAGAGGTGTAAAATACAGGAAAGGTACATTTTAATGAGGTAAGCGAGAGGAATGGGGGAATATCAGGTAATATGAAGCACTCCCTGGAAAAAGTAAACCTGTGGTTTGCCCCCATGGGTTTTATACACAAAATTTCCAAGGGCTGACTGTGGAAATGCGTAAATTAGAAAACCAGAAAATAAAATTATAAGAAAATTCCCATGACTAAATAAGCTCAGAATTTTGAAAACAAGAGTTCTTTGCAGAGTGTATATTCCTGCCACAGTTTCATTTTTTTTTCCTGTATACCCTCACAGTTCTCAGTAAATGAATTTGAATCACAAGAGATCAGCTTCCCAGAGGTGCTTTGTCTAATTAAGAACGATAATAGTAAAAAAAAAAAAAAAATCTCCATTAAAGCCTTTACTCTGGGAAAGCCATTAGGACGCTACTAGAGTGACAGCAGGTTTTCTTCTAAGTTGAAGTGCTTCCTTTTACTCAAGTTCAATGATTATTAATGAATATTCTTTTATACCAGGTAGTCCTAGTGGACATTTCCAGGGTGAACCATAGATACCCTGTAATGATAGATGATCCTCTAGTTTAACATAGAAGGTGTTTTTGACTACTAATGAAAAAATGAAACAAATTCAGCTTCCTGGCACTTCTAATAAAATGTTACTATTTTTACAATAGTAATGCTTTAATATTTCAATATGGTCTGAAATGTGACCTTGAAATATATTTTTAACAAATTTGTGGATCTTAAAAAAAAATTAGAGGGCAATGGTAACAGAAACTCAGTGTTTTAGAGTATTAATTGAAAACTACCAGTTATATGATTTTTTTTTTCATTTTAAACATGTTCTGTTCATACTGTTTTTAACATAGATTCAGTGGGGATTGACTCACTTAGAAATTCTTTATTATGTGGGGTTTTCTTACTCTAATATTTATGTAGGAATTTTAAGCCTATGTACCTTGGTACTTCCCGGCTTGACTATGTGCATATGAAATTTAACAGAACCTATTATCAAAGTGACAATAATTCTATCTTCTGCTTTCTATATTTAAGGAGAATAATGCATTTAGAGAATATTAATAAGTGAACAGTGTTCCTGCACAGTCACAGGTCATTGATTATTTAAGGGCTACTTTTGTAAGTATTTTTAAAGAACAAATGTTTTAGCAATGCCACTAAAACCAGTAAGGATTAGTTTGCATATAATGCAATTTATGGCATATAGTTATCTAATGACCACAGCTATTATTTGTGTACCTTTTCCATCACAACGTCTTCACCCTGCCGTCCTCCAGTGCCCAGAACTTCCTAGTGTAAACTGGGTGGCCTCCGTCCTCCTGGTTTTCTCACTTTCTGTCTCAAATTTACTTTTTTTTTTTTCCTAAGGGTTCTGAATCTGATTTATTAGCACAGAAATAAGGTTTAGATTATATTACAAAAAGAGCTCAAACTGTTCATATACAGCAACTGGGCTTGCTAGGGGATAGAAGAGGGAATTCTTCAGAGTACTGTACAAGGACACAAAGACTCCTCATCCTAAACAAAGTATTAAGGTACGTAGACAAGTTTCTTGCGAGACAGAAAACAGAGAACTCTGCAGTCACTATAACACATCCCTTAAGGAATAGGCATGTATTTGTAGGAAGCAAACAAAGCTTTCCATAGAGAAACCACCTTCAGGTGATGATTAAGTGCACTTGGGTTTCGTTTCTGCATCTGTCACTGGGTGAATGAAGATACCATCTTCAGGATGTTCCGTGTCATCCATTTTATAATATATGATGATGCTATTGCAAGCATAGTCCTATCATTGCTGAAGGCAAGTGATGTGATGCTCATGGCGTACCGATGCAACTGGCACAATTGCTTTTTGTTAAATGGATTCCAAGTATTTACAAAGCCATCAGAACCACCTATGGCAAATGTATTACGGATATTCTGGAAAGAAATGGCATTAACTGGGTAAACCTGCTCAATATTATTTTCTTTTAGTCTGTGACATTTGAAGGCATATTTCCTCTGTACCTCAGGGCTTGGGCCAAGTATTCAACTGCCACTCTGCCTTCAATAGAGCTTAATACATAACCCTGCTTGTTTGGAGATGCTTGTATGCAGCAAGTCTGGTATTTCAGGCTGGACTCCCTGCTCTGCTGCACATAACCCATGTTCCATAAGCCCCACACCAACACTCTGAGGCCCAGTGTTCTCACAGTCAGCCGGTCTCCAGACACTGAGAAGGTATATGCCTTTTTAGGCTGAGAGAAGGTCCTGGCGTTACCACGATTTCTGGGATCCCACAATTTAACTGTCTGATCCCAACTTCCAGTAACCACCACATTCACTTCTGGACAGTATTCGACACATCTGATGGGGACATCATGGGTCCCAACAATATTTTCTTGATCAGTGTTCAAATCATGCATTTTCAATTGATGATCTAGTCCTCCTCTCCAGGCCTGCGCTGGATTGTAGAAGGCTCAGTCCAGGACGGCACCAGTGTGTTGGTATCTGAGCACATGGACCTGAGAGCGGGAGCCATTACCTGAGCACGTGTCCCGCACATTATAGGGGAGTACTGACGTGTCCCAGGAGAAGACAAGCAGGAACTGGGAGGTGTTGGGGCTGAACTTCTCCGAGGAGATGACATCCTCTGGTGGCTAGGTCAGCTTGAGCTCATTAGAACGGGTCATCCCCTGTGATCTGCCCTGCCAGCTGATGGCCCGGGAAGTCCCTGGAGAGTCTGCTCCCGCAAGCAGTTCCCTCAACTCACTAGTGTTGTCTTCATCGTTGTTGTCGCCTCCCCAATTCCGCCTCCCGCTCCGCCTCCCCGTTCCGCCGTCAAAAGATAGATTAACAAGAGTAAAGCATAACAAATTTGTTTATTCAAAGTTTTACATGACAGAGGAGTCTCCAGAAATGAAGACCCAAAGCCCCAGGGAACACTATTTTTATACTTGGGTTTTACAGCCATGTAGAAATGGGATTGGACAGAAGAAGTAGGATCTAATAGTAGTAGACTGAGTGGGGAGACCCAGCAAGGCCTGTCCAGATTCTTTTTGGTCTGTGTGTGTGGCATTTCTTCCTCTTGGCTGTGAGTCTATGAAGGTCTTCAAGAGAGAAATATGGGAGAAGGAAGAGAGTGACCGTTTTAGGTTTTATGACTTTCTTTGGGGAAGAAGGGTTCTAGTTTCTATGATCTGCTATGGGGAAGAAGAATTCTGGTTTCTGAGGCTCAGCTCGGGGGCGAATGAGGCAGGAGACAAGAGGGCAGGAGAAGGTCATATATCTTGCTTCTGAGGTCTTCTAGTCTTAATTCAAAGTACTTAGCATGCCAGGGTGCTATGCTTTGGGGTATTGTTTTCTGGGCCCCGATACCATTACCACTGTCAAAATAACGAACAGTGCTGCTCTCAAAAGCTTCTCTCATGCTCCTTTGCAATTTAACTCTTTCTCATGCCTCCTGGTCACTTCTTCCATCCCTCCACACAACCAACCAGTCACTGATATTTGAAAAGCTAAGAATTGGGCCAGGTGCGGTGGCTCATGCCTATAATCCCAGCACTTTGGGAGGTCAAGGCAGGTGAATCACTTGAGGTCAGGAGTTCGAGACCAGCCTGGCCAATATGGTGAAACCCCATCTCTACTAAAAATACAAAATTAGCCGGACATGATGGTGCACCCCTGTAATCCCAGCTATTTGGGAGGCTGAGGCAGGAGACTCACTTGAACCTGGGAGGTAGAGGTTGTAGTGAGCCAAGATCATGCCATTGCACTCCAGCCTGAGCAACAAGAATGAAACTTCATCTCAAAAACAAAAACAAAAAAACAAAACAAAAGCAAAAGCAAAAAACTAACAATTTTAAAAAAAGGGGTTGTCCTTTGTGGTGAATGGCCTTAATAAACCCATGAGATTGCAACAAGTGTGGTATTTAGAATTCAATTATTTGTCCCTCTAACTTGTTCTGTTACATACTTGAAATTGATTAGACACAGGTCCGCTGCAAAACGAGAGGGGTATTTTGAGTAGCACTGTAAATGGTCTGATTTATATAACGATGGCAACTTCAACAGTTTTGTGGTGAAAAAAAAATCAGAAACAAATTCTGTGCATGCAGAAACCTGGAGTGGCAGCTTCCGAACCTTTTGAAACCCTGAAATTTACATTGTGGCTTTAACTGTAGTTTGCAACTCTAGCTACACATTAGAATCACTTGGGGAGCCTTAAAAATGTTGATGCCTGGGTCCCATCTTGGCTGAGTTAAATCAGAATCTCTGGCAGGGGGTTGAGTCTCCAGGATGATTATTATTTAAAAGCTCCCAGGTGATTCTAACACGTAGCGAGCTTTGAGCATCATTGCTCATAATTGTACTCATAATTAAGTGTTCTTTTTGGACAGCCAGTTTCGGATGTTATTTTCTTAAGGATTTTACCCAGAATTGATCATTCTGCATCACCATTTCCTCTCAGAAGGTTGGCTTGCTATGGTAAAGTGGTATTTCAACATGGAAAAGTAAATGATTACTGTTTACAGAGAGGAAGATGTGATTTATCTTCCTCTCTTGAATAATTTGCATATTTGAATCAAAGTGCACTGTGCTTTTTTATCACCTTTACCATTTTCTATCTTAATGTGCATGGGAGGCCACAGAAAAAGCTATAATGTTTAAGTATTGACCTTTCCCATCCCTTCTTAGTTCTACTCCCTCTCCAGTGTTTCCTGCTTCTCGGTGTGCCTTGTAGGTCCTTCATTCTGCACCATCCCTGAGGCTTCCCTCTTTACTCTCAGGATTATCCTGAACTCTACAGTCCAGGGAAATGCCCCTGTCCTTCTTATTTTTAATCTCTACTTATTTTTAATCTCTATTTTAATTATCCTGACATCTGTAGTCCAGGGAAATGCCCTTGTCCTTCTTATTTTTAATCTCTACTTGAAGTCTTTTCTAATACATGTGTTTATGTCAATGTCTGCCAATGTTTGTGCTGTTTCACGTAAGCTATATTATGCTAACTTCAGCCATTTGCTGCTGATGCTATGACCTAAAGGACTAACTGTATAGTGGAATGTTTCTCTGTTTGTTTCAACCCCATGGGAGAAAAATTTGAAGACAGGTATGTCAGCCTATGGCATCCATAACACACTATAGACACAACACTTCCTTGTGCTTCTGCAAAGAAACAGCTTTGTTGGTAGAATCACCTCTTCAGCCTGTGTAGGGAACATTGGTTTCTCTGCCTCTGAGAAAACTAAAGCCTGGGGGTGATAAGTGATAGGGAAACAGGTGCTTCACTTTGAATTAGTAGTACAATGTTGTTTTTCAAAGTCTTCTGTGACAGTTACACAACCAGAAAACATTATAGCTCAACGACCTTTCAATGCAAACTTCCAGTGGTGAGGCAGCTGAGTGTTTTAGCAGATTGAACTCTAAAGATGTAGGAATTGATTTTTCTCAAAAGTATATCAGAGCTTGGGTCCCACTCCATTCCTACTTAGGTTCAGATATTTGTTAAATGCAGGGATATGTGGAGAAATATACATATTACTACTGGGGATCATTTGCAATGGATTAGTTCAGAAGGATTTTTTTCATTGTCCATATTACATATTTACTTCTAAAAGTCAAAAGTGCATTTAAAGTGATCCAGTGAATGATGACTACAATATTTCTGTGTTTGTGAATCACAAGTTAGTCTTTTATATTTGCTTTGTTTCCTTTAGAAGAGTTTTATTAGCACATATAAAAGTAGCTAAGAGGTAAAACACTTTCCTTTTGTTTATATGTAACTTGGGGAAACATTTTACTGCTGGCGATAAATTGAAAAGCTGTGGTAACCGTGATTAAGTCAGTCCAACATGGAAACATTTATTGGGAACCTGCTATATACACAGCACTCTGATAGGGATGGGGGATATAATATATTACAGATAATTGGGATAATCAAGCAACTTAAAATGTATGGGGGAAAACGTGGCACAACTGTGAATGGCGCAAACATCTGTTACAGTAGTGGAGTGAATATCTTTTTGATATATTTAGCATCAGTAAAATTTCCACAAATTCAAGCATCTGAGGAAGCAAAATGCTTAATTTGTCAACAGGAATAAAAACAAGATAAAGATGATCTAACAGCTTAGACACCTAGGCGAATTGATAACTACAGATGAGCAATGCCTTCAACTTTTAAGTTTCCTGGCAGCTAAAGGCCTCCGTTTTTATTTCTGACAAAAGAAAAGACACTATTTATCTGCAGAGACAAAGATATTTTTATGACACTGCATTCAAACAGGAATATATCTGAAAGGTCTCTGTATAGTGAATATCATATTGGATAATAAAATCAACTACAGTTTTACAACAGGAAAAGTAAATCCACAGAGGTGATTCCAGGTATGACCATTTGTGAGACAAAGAGCATTGCTTGAACTAAAGGAGAGATTTATATGATAAACAATAAAACATGAAACTAATGTGAAAATTTCCCTTCCTTTCTCTTTCTAAACCCCAGTTCTACTTCTCATGAGTAATTATTTTTAACCCATTGCATTCAGACTTCTGGCAGTTACCCTAAAAACACCAAGTACTTTTCCCATACAGCTGTTTCTTCATCCAACAATTAGGATAAAATCCAGTATCTCCTCACTGTGACAGAGAAGTTAGACTAAACTTTCTTCTCCTTTCCACATCTTCTCCCAGTGTTTGTTAGGAAACACAGATAGCCCTCCAAATACCAGGTAAATCTATGATGAACTAGATATGACAAATAGTGCTGTCACGTTCCATTACTTGAGGACTTATTATTTATCTTGAGAACATGTGGGTTATATCTTTGGCATATTAAAGGATGTAATTTATTTCTGTCTTTCCAATCTCTTAGTGGATTATATTCTGATTTTCTGCTTATTTAACAGTAAAACTATTTTCCTTCTAACTTTGTGGAGAGATTTTCTGTATCGATAAGAGCTTTTTGTTTTTATAGTTCCCCAGCCATATACCTTTTTTCTGGGAACCGCTCTGCTTGTTCTTTCTATGGTATTTAATTTTCTCTTCTTGATTTTTCTTCACTGTTCCTTTTTTGCTACTCATTCTTATTTTTTAATGAAGAATTATACTTAGTAATAAAGCTGCTTGGCATGGATTGTGCAACTGTGTTAACACACTGCATCTCCCTGGAATAAAAGAGTTGACCACGGTCTTGGATAAGTGTGTGGATGTGTCATTTGAGGGTATAAAGGGTAGGCTGAATACATCTTGAAAGCTAAACTTTTATGTTTGGTTACTAATAGCATAATCTTGGATTCTCCTTGGGCCTCCCATTATTTTATGAAGTACTCTCCTGGTTTTGTCCAGAAGAGCACTTCGTGAAGTAAGTGGTAGGAAGTCTATGCCTTGCTCTGCATACTGAGGGGCAAATTGGTCTTCGATAATTCCTTAATTGAATCATTGGAATTTCTGACCCCTTCCCACTACTATTCTCCAGAATTACCTTTTTCAAATTTCGAACTTCAGGAGTCATCTGGACAAACAGTCTGCTTCTGCTCAGGGTGTTGTCAAAGACAAAAGAAGAAATTGGCAGGCAAGAGTTTTCTTCCGGGTTTAAAGTTCTTTTTCAGGTAAACCGGTTTGCTGCGTTTATTTTTTTCTAACTTCTTTATCTTTTTCAACTTCTAATGCAGAAGGAAAAGAAAAACTTTTTTTTTCTATCTATGAACATTTTTTCTCTTTCATTCTTGTGAATTTTACAAAGCTTCCTCTGATTAGGGAGGAAAAAAATGTGAAGTTTTTTTTTTTCTTCAAATACACTGACACCAGAAAAACTAAAAATATATTCAACAAGATACGTCTGCTTGAAATTCACTGGAACATATACTGTAGGTGACAAAAGTGTCTGTCTTCCATTTTTCATATCCCAAGCATATGCCAGGCCATATTAAGTCATGATGACATGTAGTTCATTATTATAGAGAAGTAAGAATTTTATAGCTCATCCAATGAATTCATGCTGAGATCAGAGTTCTAGAGTATCATTTGACCATTTATATAAAGAAACTGGCAGTTTTAATTTTTTAATAAAGGTTATAAAGTAGGAGCTCTGTCCACTTTACTTTCAAGCAGTATTTAAAAAATTTGACAAACTAATTTAGATTAGTTATTTTGGTTTGTTTTTTAACAAATAAATGAATTTCCTACAGTGTCAGAAAGTCATATATATTGACAAGGTTTTCTTTCTTTCCTAGACAAGCCTTTCTTTCTTTCCTAGAAAGAAGGATGTTTTGCTCAAATCTACCTTCTACTTTTCACTTTATCCACAAATGCCCAGACGTTTACATTCTCAAGGAGCTTAACTGATGTTAGAAGTACAAACAGTGAATAGCTATTTTATCTTTTCTGCGTAAACTTAAAAGGCCAACATGGTGATAGAAAAGCGGTAAACTTTATTCTTATAATTGATCCTCATAGTTAAGGTCTCTTTGGTGATGCTATTCTCTAAGCAAAGCTTTTTGGAAAAAAAGTGAAATGTTAAAGAACTGGTGAACTTTCAGGGCAAGATAAATTTTCAATCTAAAACTTACAAGCCCAAGCACAAGAATTTGTCTGCCAGCCTTGGGCTATGGAATGTCCTTTTTTATTTTTTATTTTTTCAACTGGGGACAACCATTGAATTAGCCTTCTTTTATGTTCTATAGGTTTAAAGCTCTTTTATTTCAAAAGGCCTTTGGCATGGTACACTGGTTTTATGTTTGATTTTTATTACTGATTTTAATTGCTTCTGCAGTTGTGTATATTTTTAGTACTCTAAGTATATTGTTCCTTGTAAAATACCTGGAGTATTTTCTAAGAAGCAGAATATTTTATGAATCATTTTTTTTGTATAATTAAATAATACATAATGTTTATGATACTGGCTTGAATTCTTAAAAATTTTAGAGGAAATGCAATGTGTAAGTCATAGATTTGAGAGAAAAAATACTTAAATAACAAATTCTTTCCTCAGATATTCCCTTCCACAGATTTAATGTAAATAAAATAAAATAGAATCATGTTTTATAAACTACATTTATTATTTCTAGTTGCCTACTGGTGACATCTTGATTTTTCATTTTAAAAATGGTTTAGCTCTGTTTTTTATGGTGAGTCAGACATTACAGCTGCCTTTATGTGTGTAGCATATAAATGAAAACTTAAAATTCCCTGTGGAGTAGAAAATTAGCAAAGAACTTTTGAGTGCACCTGATCAAAGTAAAAAAGTATGCCAATTATTTACAGTGGGATGTTAGAAACACAAATTTGCAGTGGTGGTTGTTATAAATGTTGCTGAAATGAATTTTACTAGGCAGACATCCATTTTCCAATATGGAAATAGCCCTTCAATTTTAGAAATTTTGTTTGAAACTATGTTTGGATATAACCATAGCCAAATATGATATAATTGTAGGAGTTTTCTATCAGATTGATATTCTTCATTAGGGTTACTTTGTAAGTATTATGGTGCAGTATTGTCACTGCTCCCAGACTATATAAAAAATCTAGTGAATCAAGCTGCCTGTCACCCCAGTTCTCTTGTATTTATTGAAGAGTTCATATAAAAGCTCAACTATGTACCAGTTTTAAATCTGAATGGCCTCCTCTACTCACAGGCTTAATGCTGCCTAATTTCCTTTATAATATAAAATTATAATTTCTTTTGTTGTGTGGACAATAATCTTCCCCATTTTTTTGGAATGGGGGCTAAGGGTGCAATGGGAGAGAGATTAAGAAAGAAACAGACAGCTTGTTTGAGCGAGTTTGGGGGCTTTGGGAAAAATTTCTAAGATAGGAGTCCCTGAGCCTTATCTTCAGTTAGATGTCACTGGTTATTTTAATGTTATTTTTAATGCATTGAGTAGTTTGTGTTGAGAAGCATAATATTGAGTTGAGAGGGAATAGCAGATAGTTCTGCCTAAGTTGATATCCATGTATTCTGTCTGTATTACTGGGAATATTGTTATAATTATGAAGCTTATTTTACATAAATGAATTTCACAAGTCAGAAGTGCACAAAATTAAGAGTACTTATACTTCAATAGAAAACTAGACAGGACAGCCAATCCTTGTCCCTGGAGTTTTAGGTATTACATTAGGATTAATTTTTCTATATTACTATCAGGAACAAATTGCAAACTGGTTCTAAATTTGCAGAGTATATTTGTGTGACATATGTATATTCACTTAACACTAAAATGTAATGGGGAGCATTTGCATATTTTTCATTAGCTAAAGTTCTTGTATTTCTCCAAGGCTGTCTTACTAAAATGTATAGTCTGTCTATTCTCCCATTTTCAGCAATGTTGAATAATGGATTTTGAGAAATGTTTCTACCATTACTTATTTGTATGATTATTTGGATTGTCGTGACATTTGTTATAAAACCTTTCAATCTCAAATTCAAGACAATTTCCTAGAAAACATTTTTTTTTTTTTTTTTTTTAGCTTCTGCAATATTCAATTCATTACATGATATATTCCTTTGTGAACTTCTCTCTGCTTCTGACTTCCACAAGGATGTACCTCACTGCTGCTTCTCCTCCTCTGGCTATTCCTTTTTTAATAAAAATTCTTCAGTGGTTCTCCTTTCCTCTCCAAACTCCAAGACTCAGCTCTTCTCTGATTCCCCCTCACCACATTTAGGTCAGAGATCTCCTCAACTCGGGAAGTTAATAACCATCACTGCAGCCCTAAATGTAACCACTTCTTGAACTGATCCCACCTCTCTAAGAGGTGTTGAAACCAACACATTTGTTCATGACTCCTTTCATGCCCCCAAAAACTTTTTCCTTTATTTTTCTTTTCTCGTTAATGGTGTTTTCACTCTTATGGCTCCCGCATTTGAAATTCTGGATCATCATTACCCTTCCTTAATTTTGAGACCGCATGTTTAGTAATGAAGTTTAGTTATCATTACCAGGTTATGCCTCCCTGATGAAATTATTCCTTTTTTTCCCTTCCTTCTACCCCACTTTCTTCATTTTGCATGTTACACACACACACACACACACACACACACACACACACAACCAAAGAAGCAAGCAACCAACTTTGTGCATGTCACTCACAAAAATCTTAATTGACACTTGAATGTTATTTGGTGACTTACTCACCCCCTACTGCCTGCCCCCAAGTCACACACATCATCAGTAGATTCCCATTTGGAATATAAAAATAGGGGAAATCCTGAATCTAATTCAAAAATTAGTGAAAGATTTCATTAGATACCAGAAAAATTCAAGAAATTGTTGCTATTTAGCTTAATTGATCAAAACTTTCGGCAAACCATAGGATTGGTTACAACCTTCTATATCGAGATAATGCTGCAGTGCTAGGAATTCTGTGCAGGAGATTCTTGATTCACAGATGCCTTCTAATTTTAGGGCTTAGAGTTGGAGCAAGGTCCAGCTGAAGAGCCATTGAAGACCACACCACTTGACATTTCATTTGCGGTGACTCAGTAGTAAGAAAAAGAAGCCAGAGTGGGAGATTGCAGGGCTCATAAGGTAGCTACCCTGAGCAGGAAACTAGCAGTGCAATGGGGTTTTCATGATTCAGCATCAGCAGAGTCACTCTTCTCACTAATTGAGATGATGGCAGTGACTCATATTTCAAAGCAAAATATGGTTGCATTCTGGAAAAACATGATAATAGTAAATAGAAAATGCACACCACTTCATTTTTAATCTATTCAAGGGCTTTGGCAGCTGACTTAATCCATATATATCTGGAGCGTTTCATTTTTATAAATCTCTATGAAATAACAGTTTATTTTCAGAAGGCTCTTCAGGAAATTCTGAAAATTAGCTTCCAGATATGTGTTACACTAAGGCCTGTTATAGAGTAGAAAGTGGTTGGACTTGGGAATCAGAGATGGATTCAAATTCTGCTTCTGCCACTCAACTTCTCTCATCCTGCAATCCTAACTTTTTAAATGGGAACAAGAATTCCTACCTCTAGGAGTGTTGTGAGTTTAAATAAAATAATTATGAAAGAACTTGTCATTTGTTGGTTATTTCCACCATCTTTACCTCACATTTTCCAGAGGAATTTCTTATAATATTTCAGCAATAGATATTTACATATTGTAAGTGTACCTCTTTTTCCTAATTAACAGGATTATAATTATTCCCTTTATAAAACAATTTAAAGTGTAGTCTTAAATTTTAACCTCCTGAAGGCACTGGAATGTTGGTTACTTAACAAAGAAGCAAGAAGCAGAAAACACCTAACTTTAGTTGAGTCATTGACAATAGTAAATCAGATAATGAAAATAAAATATGCCAATGATAATTCAGATCTGTGAAAGTGTATGTTTTTACTTATAAATGTTCAGTTGACATGAAATTTTTAGGAATTCATATGGCTTAAAGTGAGGTGATTCTATGGCAGAAATTCAAGCATGATTAACTTTCATGAGTCCTCTGAAAACTTTATTAGAATCTGCTAATTGGCCATTGTTAAAATTATGACACTTATCAACTAATCATCAGTAAATGTTCTTATGCCATCTATATTCTTTAGACCTCAGACCATCTGGCTCTGAGATCTGCCATCATAAAATGCCTGAAAAGTTTTATGAACCTTAGTTGTAAATAGTAAAATTTTTGGTTAAAGAAAGGAGTGGATTCCAATTTGAATAACCTTATAAAAAAGAAAATGCTTGTGATTATCATTTTTACTATTGGTTGAATAAGTAGATGGAATTGATTATATGGTTCTATGGAAGATAAATTCAAAATATTCCTGGAAATAAGTATATGTCCCTGAGTGACTTATTCTTCATGTACTACCAGTTTAAAATTAAGACAAACAGAAATCTCTGAAATGTTTTATTATTTTGATTGCACTCAAATCTTGTGTGCATTGCGCTGAGAGTCAATTCAGTCAAAACTAGGAGATTTTGTGTTCTCATTTTCACTTTCTTCATTTTCTGTCTAAATGATATGGAAGAGGGGAACAAAGGTTAATAGTAGATACATCATGAAAATGTAAGTCCAAGATTTCTTTGAGAAAATAATTGAAACACTAGGCATAAGAGAGTGGAGGCTGAGTTCCACAGTAAATTTATAAAAATTGACAAATATCAATGCCAAGAAGCGTATAGCAAAGGATTTTTTTTTTTTTTTTTTTTTTTGGAAAAGCGGAAACTAGGGAACTGGCAAGTAAAAGAGAGTTCAAACCTTATCCTTCCTTAAATGAGGAACTCAGTTAAAAAAAATCAATTTCAGGTCCTGACGTTTGTGAAACAAGTACAATGTTCATCCATGTATTCATTTATTCATTCATTAAAACCTTTTGAAGATAATATTATGAAATAAGACTATCCCAGATTTCCTAAATGCTTACACTTCTTCCCAGAGTCAAAAAGGTTGTTCCTTTATATTCAAAGTCATAAATGCTAAAATAGCAAAAAAGTTAGAATACACTTTTAACTAAAATATATGTATATGTATATTTATATTTACATATATCTATATTTATATGTTTATATATATTTATACTCAAGGCAATCAGCTATGGAAACCATTAGTTATATCTACTTATGAATCCAAGAAGTAACTGACAGGCTTCTTCAGTAATATATCAGACTAAATTGACTGTATCTGTTTTTGTCATCAAATACATTTGGATAAAATATAAACACATAGCAAATACATAAATGGGTTTGAAATTAAATGAAGAAAAAAGTCCTCAAGCCAGAACTGAATAGAGAAAAGTCAGTGGATTTTAACATTCTTAGGCTTGTGGATTCTTTTCATGTATTTAATCATTGAACCATCTTTCTGAGGCATGTGTATGTTTGGGGGAGCTATTTTTTTGAGTTGGGGAGGAAAGTCTCAGCTTTAGGCACTGTGTAAATGAGGCACATGGAACTGAACATCTTTTATAAAACTTGGAGTCATAAGTGATAAGGTCATATATGAAATAAAGACAAGGAAAGTTTGACTTCCACGCAGGCCTGGGAAGAGGAAGGAAGTTTGTCATTGTAGACATCAAAGTGGAAAGAAGCTACCTGTTACATCCTTTGCAGGGACCTGGATAAAGCAGGAGGCCATCATCCTTAGCAAACTAACACACAAACAGAAAACCAAATGCCATATGTTCTCACTTATAAATGGGAGCTAAATGATAACACACAGACACACAGAGGGGAACAACACACACTGGGGCCTTTTGTAAGGTGGAGGCTGGGAGGAGGGAGAGTATCAGGAAAAATAACTGAGTACTGGGCTTAATACCTGGGTAATGAAATACTCTGTACAGCAAACCCCCATGACACAAGTTTACCTATGTAACAAACCTGCACATGTACCCCTGAGCTTAAAAGTTAAAAAAAAAAAAGAGCTACCTGTGAGAGGTGAGAAACACCACGAAACCTTTTCCAGGTTGGGTCTGTATTCCTGTATTCATGGTAATTGCAGTGCATGGAGATACCCAAGCTGGAATTCTTGAGACTCTTGGGTCCTCCAGCAAAAGCAATCCTAAAGCCACATTGCAGGGATATTTTCTCAACCCAGGGCATGTAGAAATCCCAAAGAAGTAAACTCTGCTGAATAAAAGTCTACTAAGATAACAAACCACATAAGAGAAAAAAATGCCATTAGAAGAATCATCAGATGCAACATGTTGAAGAATGTATACTCCCTGGGCTGGAGATTGCAGAACAGACTGAAGACACTTCAGTGCAAATCAAGAGATGAAAGACAAGCTAGAAATGAGAAAGATAAATTAAAGTACTTTGGGAAAAAAAGGAAGATATGAAAGAACCATGTAGAAATGTAAAAAATGAAAAACAATCTTTGACATTAAAAAGAAACTCAATGGAAAGGTTAAATATAAGACTAGATTCATCTGAAGAAAGAGTGAATGAGATTGCAGATCTGAGAAGATCATGCATAATGCGGCACAAAGAATTAAAGAGAGAAAACACAAAACAGAAGTTTGAGATGTGAGCAGCAGAAAGAGAAGATCCAACATAATTGTAATATGAATTTCAGGAAGAAAAGATAGAGATAATGAGGGGGGGTTATATGACAATATAATAGGAAAAAATTATTAGAATTTTTTAAAAAACATAATTTCTAAGCAGGTTTAAACATGTTAAGTAAAAACAAATTTTCCCTAGAAACATAGTAAGATTGTAGTCCAGAAAAAAACCCAGTCACATTTTGAAAGCTTTCTACTGGGATGGAAAAATACATGCGAAGATTGCCTACAGAGGAACAGAAATCAGACTTTTGACAGGCTCTTATCTGTGTCTTCTTCTATTAGAAAGCAATGGAATTATACTTTCAAAACACACCGGGGCCTATCATGGGGAGGGGGGCGGGGGGAGGGATTGCATTGGGAGTTATACCTGATGTAAATGACGAGTTGATGGGTGCAGCACACCAACAAGGCACAAGTATACATATGTAACAAACCTGCACGTTATGCACATGTACCCTACAACTTACAGTATAATAATAATAAATAAATTTAAAAAAAAAAAAAAAAAAAAAAAAAAAGCCCTGTCAACTCATCTGTTGTATTCAAACAAACAATTACAGAGTAAGAAGGGAACAATGACTTTTATGCATAAACAAAGACTAAGAGTTTACAATTCACATATTTTCCAAAACAAAAGCTATTTTAAGATGCGTTCAACCAAAAGAAAAATAAACCCAGAAAGATGAGTAGGATGCAAAATCAATGCTGACAAATAAATTGGTAAATGTATTGTATTGTTAAGGTTAAAATACATATTGGCAGTGAAAAAAAGGTAATTTGGAAAACATTAAAGGGGAACCAGAAAATCAAACTGCAAAAGCATGAGAAATGATACAGGAGAGATTGAATTGAAAGTAGCATATCCTAAATTTCTGTAATTGCTTTCAAGGTGGATAGATTAAAGAATAACTTTGTTGAATGTCTGCAATAGTTAAAAAATGGAAATAATCTTTCATGAATAGGTTAAAAAGCATTGTATGTTTATGTAATTAATATATAGCCATTAAAACAAAAAAAACCATAAATAATAATCTCAAAACCTAATATTGAGTAAAAAGCAGTTGCAAAGTATACGTAATGCCTTAGGTAAACTTTTAAAATAACACTAAGTCATATGTTATCTATTCTATGTATTTTAAATGTATAAATTGTACTAATATAGTGACAGAAGAAACACTAAATTCATTATGATAGTTGCCTATGGAGAGGAGGGAGGTGAATAGACAAGTATTGGAGTTGACTGCACCTTTATCTGCAACATACACTTTTATATATAGAAAAATAACCTGAGCATGAGAAGGGCTAACATTAAACCAAGAGATTAATTTAGACTGACCTTTGTTTTTGATAAAAATACAGTCATCAGTGACTTGGCTTTGAAAACTTACAGCTGCTCCTTTGTTGTTGTCCTTGTTGTTTTGTTTGTTTGGGAGAAAAACAAATGTAGGCAGCTTATCTAGTTTGGAAAACTTGCTTCCAGAATCAGTCCTCCACAGCACAGCAGGAGCAGAACAGTGGGAAAAGACAAAACATTCTTGATAAAGTTGATGCATTGGAGACTTAAACTGGTGCAATTAAAAGAGGCCTTGATAAGATTTGATATTACACAGTGATACCTCAGTGTGTGCTAAGATTTCCAAATTTATACTTGCAGATAAAAAGATGCAAAGTGATGTGCAACTTGGGATTCTAAAATATTTCAAGATCGGTGGTTGCTTCAGATGAGTGGTGTATTTTATTCTGTTTTCTCTTCAGGGGAAAATAGAGAAACTACCTAAAAGTAAATGTAATATTGTTTTTGTTCAAATCCTAGACAAACGATGTATCTGTAATTTATTGATACCATAAGCGTTTTCTTAAATCAACTTTCAGAACCTAAACATTACATATGCACTTGATGAGTTGAATAATAATTTATTTGTAGCATGTAGTGCGAAGATAATAGATTTTTTCTTTTTTTGGGAAATGTATGTTTGACAGACGTAAAATAGATGAATTCAGTGTATCATCTGTATGAGGTATGCACTTGGCCAAACATTTATCAGAAAGAATGCTGGCACATGTTCTGCTATTTCACAGAATTATTGAAGGAGTCATATTTAATGATGCTTTTTGGGAAAGTAGTATTTCTATTACCCATTTTCATCAAAATGACGTCAAGTGACTCAGAATGTCTCTGCACAGCCACTCCTTTAGTTAGATACTCCTAATTTAAAACTGATTAGAATTTGAATACAAATTTGTTACAATAAAGGTAATTTTCATCAATGCCCATCCTTAAAAATTCACCTAAAAAAACCTCCCAAAATAAAAACAGAAAACTGAAAGCAAAATACATGAAGCAGGGAGAGGGGGGAGGCTTATATATTCAACAAAGAAAACAGATACGTCCACAGTCGATTAAGTTTGCCTTCAAATTCTGAAAATTTGGGGCCAAAGTAAACATAAATCTGAGAGCATAACAAACTTCTTTAAACCTCACACCCAAAGCAGCTGTCTTTAAAAGTGGGTCGCCGAGAGCTGAAGGGTGTATCTTAAACATTGTGACTTCCATGCATTCAGGACTTTGCATGACCTGTCCGTCCTGTTCGGGAGGCTCCTCTCACAGATAATTGTAGGAATGACACACTTTTAAAATAGTTCCACTTTGACATCATCTCCATTGAGGCTTTCTCTGGCCATTCTTACTACAGAAGCACATCATCCCATTTCCATCTTTCTCTAACTTGAAATCCTATTTTGTTTCTCCTTGATATTTGTCATTTTTGTAGCATTTGAGGTCTGCTTCTCAGTGAAATCCATGCCTTCTGGAGGATTACTGGTAAATAAATATTAAGCATGACTATTAAAATAATTTATCTTTTACTATCAAAGAGAGGAAAAGGTATATCTTATTTATTCATTTGTTAATGTGGTTTTTTTTTTTTTTTTTTGTCCCTGGCTTTTACTGGAATTTAATTCTGAAGCAGTCAGGAACATTCGTATCCCCCAAACTTAGAAGATTGCCTGACATATAACCAATAAAATAATTTTGAATAAATAAATGAATTAATGATGAAAAGCTCATAAATTAAGGGTAAGATAAGTAGTGGGATAAATAAAGGATGTTTGTCATTTCTGGTTGTATTTATTTTGATCTCTCTTCTTATTAATCTAAGGGTCTATCAAACTCATTTAATCTTGTGAAGAACCAGCTTGGTTTTGTTGGTCTTTTGAACGTTCGCCTCTCAATTTTGTTCAATTCAGCTCTGCTTTTGATTATTTCTTTTCTTCTACCAGCTTTCAAGTTGTTTTGCTCTTGTTTTACTAGCTCCTCTAGGTGTGGCATTAGATTGTTAATTTGAGATCCTCCTAACTTCTTGATGCAGTCATCTAATGCTTTAAAATTTCCTCTTAACATTGCTTTAACTGTGTCGCAAAGATTCTGGTGTGTCCTGTCTCTGTTTTCATTAGTTTCAAAGAATATTTTGATTTCTGCCTTAATTTTGTTCTTTGCCTAAAAGTCATTCAGGAGCAGGTTGTTTAACCGACCCACAGAAATACAAAAACATCCTCAGATTATTGTGAACACCCTATGCACACGAACTACAAAATCTAGAAGAAATGGATACATTCCTGGAAACACAAAGCCTACCAAGATTGAACCCAGAAGAAATTGAAATCCTGAACAGGCCAACAATAAGTTCTGAAATTGAATTAGTAATAAAAACCCTACCAACCAAAAAGAAAAAAAAAAAGCCCTGGACTAGATGGATTCATAGCCACATTCTACCAGATGTACAAAGAGCTAGTACTAATTCTACTGAAATTATTTCAAAAAAATTGAGGAGGAAGTACTCCTCTCTAATTCACTCTATGAAGTCAGTATCATCCTGATACCAAAACCTGACAGACAATAAAAAAAGAAAACTTCAGGCCCGTATCCCTGATGAAGGTAGACACAAAAATCCTCAATAAAATACTAGCAAATCAAATTCAACAGCACATCAAAAAGTCAGCTCACCATGATCAAGTAGGCTTGGGATGTAAGGTTGGTTTAACATATGCAAATCAATAAATGTGATTCACCAGAAAAACATAAAAACAAAACCACATGATAATCTGAACAGACACAGAAAAGGCTTTCAAAATTGTTTAACTTTCAATGTAGTATAGCTCTATAAATGACAAATCAAAATAAAGTACCCAGAAAGAGAAAAAGCAGTGTTGTAAGAACTGGTGATGAAATATAGATGTTGAGAATAACATCATTTTCAAAAATTATGAAAAATGGGAACTAGAAGATTTAAATGTGTAAATGTTCTAATTTTTAAATAGCGTTAGTAGACACCATAGTTAAAAACAAAAATATGACGACTCCAAACTCTGAATTATTTTCATAATCATGTTTCTTCTTTAGAAAGATTTTTGAGGCTTTATTATCTTGTGTGATGAAGAAACATTTATCTGAAGTTCAACAATTCTACTTTTATGTACTTTTTATCCTTGAAATTAAAGAAAACTATATTTAATATTTTTCTTTGGAAGGGCATGTGTGACATACACTGGTTTTTCTTCATTTTAATCTTTAATATCTTTGAATCTGTGTATATGCATAGATTCAAGAGATATAAAGAATTATGCTAACAGTGATGGCTTCTGTTCAGTAAATAGTGTTTTGTTTTACTTTTTGGTTTGATTTCTTTAGTATATCTGTTTTATATAACAGGTTAATACACTTACAAAAACTAAAAGTTGACTTCTAAATACTCTTGTGGAATCACTTTTCTTTTCTTTTTTCCATATTTTTCAATTAGATCATGATTGTTTATTTAGTCATTAACATTGCTCATGATTGCTCAAATCCATAGCATTGCTAGTTTTTTCTTTTTTCTTTTTTAATTTTAAGTTCTGTGTTATACGTGCAGGTTTGTTACATAGGTAAACTTATGTCATGGTGGTTTGCTGCACCTATCAACCCATCACCTACGTATTAAACCCAGCCTTATTAGCTACCCTTCCTGATGCTCTTACCCACTATCCTCCTGCAACAGGCTTCAGTGCGTGTTGTTCCTCTCCCTGTGTTTGTGTGTTCTCACTGTTCAGCTCTGACTTATAAGTGAGAACATAAGGTGTTTGTTTTTCTATTCCTGTGTTAATTTGCTGAGGATAACGGCTTCCAGCTCCATCTATGTCACTGCAAAGGACATGAGCTCATTCCTTTTTATGGCTGCATAGTATTCCATGGTATATATGTACCACATTTTCTTTACCCAGTCTACCATTGATGGACATTTGGGTTGACTCCATGTCTTTGCCCTTGTGAATAGTGCTGCAATGAACATACATGTGCATGTATCTTTATAATATAATGATTTATATTCCTTTGGGTATATAACCGGTAGTGGGATTGCTGGGTCAAGTGGTATTTCTGGTTCTGAATCTTTGAGTAATCACCACGCTGTCTTCCACAATGGTTGAACTAATTTGCATTCCCACCAACGGTGTAAAAGCATTCCTATTTCTTTGCAACCTCGCCAGTATCTGTTGTTTCTTGACATTTTAATAATCACCATTCTGACTGGCATGATATGGTAGCTCATGTTTTTAATTTGCATTCCTCTAATGATCAGTGATGTTGAGCTTTTTGTCAAGTTTCTTGGCTGCATGTATATCTTCTTTTGGAAAAGTCTGTTCAGGTCCTTTGCCTGCTTTTCCTTTCCTTCCCTCCCTCCCTCCCTCCCTTCCTTCCTTCCTTCCTTCCTTCCTTCCTTCCTTCCTTCCTTCCTTCCTTCCTTCCTTCCTTCCTTTTTTGAGACAGTCTTGCTCTGTTGCCCAGGCTGGAGTGTAGTGGCATGATCTTGGCTCACTGCAACCTCCACCTCCTGGGTTCAAGTGATTCTCCTGCCTCAGTCTCCTGAGTAGCTGCGATTACAGGCATGCACCACTACACCCAGCCAATTTTTGTATTTTTAGTAGAGATGAAGTTTCACCATGTTGGGCAGGCTAGTCTTGAACTCTTGACCTCAAGTGATCTGCCTGCCTAGGCCTCCCAAAGTGCGAAAGTGTTAGGATTACAGGCATGAACCACAGCACCCAGCCTTTTGCCCACTTTTTAATGTTTTTAATTTGCTTAAGTTCCTTGTAGATTCTGGACATTAGACTTTTGTTAGTTAGATTACAAAAATTTTCTCCCATTCTGTAGGTAGTCTGTTTGTGCTGAGAAGTTTATTTTGCTGTACAGAAGGTCTTTAGTTTAATTAGATCCCATTTGTCAATTTTTGCTTTTGTTGCAATTGCTTTTGGTGGTTTAATCATAAAATCTTTGCCCATGCCTATGTCCTTAATGGTATTGCCTAGGTTTTCTTCTAGGATTTTTATAGTTTTGGATTTTACATTTAAATTTTTAATCCATCTAGAGTTAATTTTTGTATAAGGTGTAAGGAAGGGGTCCAATTTCAATTTTCTGCACATGGCTGGCCAGTTCTCACAGCACAATTTATTAAATAGGGAATCCTTTTCCCATTGCTTGTTTTTGTCAGGCTTCTCAAAGATCAGATGGTTGTATATGTGCAGTTTTATTTCTGAGTTCTCTGTTCTGTTCCATTGGTGCATGTGCCTGTTTTTGTTCCAGTACCATGCTGTGTTGTTTACTGTAGCCTTGGAGTATAGTTTGAAGTGGGGCAGTGTGATGCCTTCAGCTTTGTTCTTTTTGCTTGGGATTGTGTTGGCTATATGAGCTCTTTTTTTGGTTTCATATGAATTTAATTTTTTTTTCTAATTCTGTGAAGAATGTCAAGGGCAGTTTAATAGGAATAGCATTGAATCTATAAATTACTTTGGGCAGTATGGCCATTTTCACAATACTGATTTTTCCTGTCTATGACTTTGAAATGTTTTTCCATTTGTTTGTGTCCTCTGATTTCCTTGAGCAGTGGTTTGTAGTTCTCTTTGAAAATTTCCTTCACTACCCTTGTTAGCTGTATCTTTAGGTATTTTATTATCTTTGTGGTAATTGTGGCTGGGAGTTCATTCATGATTTGGCTCTTTGCTTGTTTGTTGAGAGCACACACTAAAGTATCAGGCCCTTGCTCAGCACTACTCATACAGTTGTGAGTAAAAAAAGCAAGACTTATCTACATACAAATTTGTGAGCACAAATCATTGGAATTTAATTCTAAATTAAGTTCAAACATTAATAAAGTAATCACAGACAGAAAACCTAAATAATAAACTGTGATAAGAGGCATGAGGTAAAATGACCAGAAGCATTACAAGCAGATAACAGGAAGACCTGTTCTAGCAGGTAACAGGAAGCAGATAACAGGAAGAACTGTTCTGAGCCAAGAGGTGAATGAAAGCTTCATTGCAATATATAAAACAATTCACCTGAGGTCTGAAGAGTGCATGGAGATACAACAGATGTGTGCGTGTGTGTGCGTGCATGTGTGTGTGTGAATGTTGGTGTGCAAAGCATGCATTCCAAGGTGATTGAATAATTGTAAGGAGTCTGAGGCAGGAAGGGGTTTGAGAAGCTAGAAGCAGGCTCTTTTGGTTGACTGCAAAGTGGAGAAATTGATACAGGTGGAGAAGTCCTCTTCAGATAATGGTGAAAGAACTTGTACCAGATAATCTGTCCCAGGGATAACTATTATAAACTTTTGAGGAAAAAACCCACCCAACCACTGGAAGGCGTTATAGAGCCAACCAGAAGGAGGCAGAGACTGGAGGGGAGTAGACCACTGAAAAGAAAACTTCCCGAGGTAAAATGTTCTAGGGATAGTATTTTGAAGTCCCTCCCTTAGTCTGCATGATCTTGGGGCAGCTACAACTGAGGCAGAAAATCACAATCTAACTAGAGTAGTAAGATGAAGATAAAAAAAGCTGGAGCATCTGGAAAGTGAGGGAGGAAAGGATGTAGAAAATGGGAAGATAAATATATATATTAAAAAAAAGCCCCCAGTTCAGGCCATGCCTAACTATTTTATTTTTGATGCTATTCTAAATAAGATTATTTTTAACTTTCCTTTTTGGATAGTATGTTATTAGTGTATAGGAAAGCAACTGATTTTTCTATGTTGATTTTGTATTCTGCAATTTACTAAATTTATTAGTTCTAGCTGTTTTGGGGAAAGCGTTAGGTTTTTCTATATGTAAAATCATGTCATCTGCAAACAGGGACAATTTTACCTCTTTCTAATTTAGATTAGATATTGAATTGGATTTTAAAATTTCTTTTTCTTGCCTAACTGTTCTGGCTAGGACTTCCAGTAATATGTTAAATAGAAATAATGAGAGTGGCCATCCTTGCCTTGTCTCTGATCTTAGTGGAAAAGCTTTCAGTTGTTCCCCATTGAGTATGATGTTAACTGTTGTATTAGCCTGTTTTCATGCTCCTAATAAAGACATACCCAAGACCAGGTAATTTATAAAAAGAGGCTGAATGGACTCA
Organism: Theropithecus gelada; assembly: GCF_003255815.1. Lineage (NCBI taxonomy): Eukaryota > Metazoa > Chordata > Mammalia > Primates > Cercopithecidae > Theropithecus > Theropithecus gelada. The sequence continues at coordinate 133,398,922 of NC_037670.1, forward strand.
CAGTTCCACATGGCTGGGGAGGCCTCACAATTAAAGCAGAAGGCAAGGAGGAACAACGTCACATCTTATGTGGCAATAGGCAAGAAAGCTTGTGCAGGGAAACTCCTGTTTATAAAACCATCAGATCTCATGAAACGTATTAACTACCATAAGAACAGTATGGGGGAAACTGCCCCCATGATTCAATTATCTCCACCTGGCCCCACCCTTGACACCCTTGACATGTGGGGATTATTACAATTCAAGGTGAGATTTGGGTGGGGACACAGCCAAGTCATATCAGCAGTGGACTTGCTAATAACCCATTTAAAAATGAGATAAAGACTGGAATAGACGTTTCTCCAAAGAAGAGATACACAAATGACCATAAAGTACATGCAAAGATTCTCAATGTCACTAATCATCAGGTAAATGCAAATCAAGACCACAATGAGATATTATCTCACACATGTGAGGATGGCTATTATCAGAAAAACAAAAGACTAGTGTTGCTGAGGATGTAGAACAATTGGAATCCCTGTATAGTATTGGTGGAAATGCAAAGCAGGGCAGCTGCTATGGAAAACAGCATGAAAGTTACTAAAAAAAAATGTAAAAATAGAACTACCATATGACCTATTAATAGCAACCCCACTTCAAGATATTTATCCAAAACAATTGAAATCAGGACCTTGAAGAGAGGTTTGCACTCCCATGTTCATTTCAGCACTATTCACGATAACCAAGATGTGGAAGCAATCAAAATGTTCAGTATATAAATGTATAAAGAACATGAGGTAGATACATCCAGTAGCGTACTATTCAGCCTTAAAAAGAGGAAAATTCTTATCTATGCAACAACATAGATAAACCTTGTGTCATGTTAAGTGAAACAAGTCAGTCACAGAAGGAAAAATACTGCCTGATTCTACTTATATGGGGTATCAAAATAATCAAACTCATAGAAGCAAGTAATTGAATGATGATTGCCAGAGGCTGAGGGAGGAGAAATGGCGAGTTGCTAATTAATGTGTATAAAATTTCAGTTGTGCAAAATGAATCAGTTCTAGAGATCTCACGTATAACATGGTGCCTATGGATAACATTCTACTGCACACTTAATCTGTTAATAGATCTATGTTGTGTTCTTACCAAACTAAAAAAAAAATTTAAAAATGATGTCTGCAAATTTGCTAAATTTGATGAAATGATAAACCCATAGATCCAAGAAAATAAGTAAACCCTAAGCAGGAAAAATACCCATAGGCACATTATAAGCAAACTACTGAACACCAAAGAGAAAAATTTATAAAAACAGCTAAACGAAACCATGTATTACGTCCAGAGCAATAGTAATAGATGTAATGGGTGGTTTCTTATCAGAAAGAACAGATGAATCAGACCATTCGACCATTCTAGCGTCAGAATGATAGCTTTAAAGGGATAAAAGAAAGTAAAAAACCTGTCAACTCAGAATTCCACATCCTTGAATTTTTTTTCAAAACTGAAGGCAAAATACAGATATTTACAGAAAAATAAACCAGAAATGTGTTGCCAGTAGACTGCATTATAAGAAATGTTAGCTGGAAGACTTCTATGATTTTTTAAAAATAAAGAAAATATGTTAAAGTTATTCAGACTAAAGGAAAATGACTTCAGATGGAAACTTGTTTCCTATAGTAAAAAGTGAAAAGGACTGTAAATACTAAAATGTGAATTGTAAAAAGCCACATATATGTAAATATATATTTCCTTGACCCAATTTTTCTAAAAGACATATGGCCATTTAAACCAAAAATATGAACTGTATTATAGAGTTTATGATGTATAATATATATTACTGTAGTAGCATAAAGGATGGTAACTGTTAAATAAGCATATATAGTTGCAAAGTTTTTAAAGCTAATATGAAGTAATACATTAAGTGAACTGTAAGAGTCATGGATGTGTATAATAATTCCTGGAGCACCCATCTCTCTCTTACACATACACACACACACACACGCACACACACACACACACCCTCAATAACATGGATTCAATGCAATACAATTTTCAACTGATTTTACTTAGTATTTTATAACTTGACAACATAATTCTAAAATTTACATAGAAAAAAGCACTAAAAATACAAACATTGAAAAAGAAGAATAAAAATGAAAGATTACATGGATTTCAAGAACTGCTACAGCTACAGCATTCAAGTCAGTGTGGTTTTGACATAAAGACAGAAACACAGAATAAGAACAGGCCAGAGAGTTCTGAAATAGACCCACACTAATACTGCTATTGATTTTGGTAAAGGTAGAAAAGTAATTTTGAATAGAGGTAACAGAAGTATATCTAATAAATGGTATTATAATGGCTGAATAGCCATATACAGAAAAAGTAACTCAAAGTAGATCATAAACATAAATGTAAAATCTCAAAAGCAATAAGTTATCCTAGATGAAAACATAGGAACATATTTTTTTCTCCTTGGGGGTATGCAACAGTTTCTTAGGTCACAGAAAGAAATAACCATAAAGTATAAAATAAATTCCAAATCACCACTTCTGTTCATTGAAAGATATCATTAAGAAAATGGATATCCAGGCCAAATATATGAGTATATATTTCCAAATTACATAGTGATAAAGCACTTGGATTGTGAATATATACAGAACATGAGAAATCCAAAATTCAAAACAAACCAGTGAAAAATGAGCAAAAGTCTTGGAGAGACACTTCACAAAGGAAAATATATGAATGGTCAAAAAGCACATGAAAAAGTAGTCAACATTATTATTCATCAAGTAAATGCAAGTTAAGCTGCCATTTGACTGCTCCTACTTCAGGCTAAATTGGTAACACCAAAGGTAGGTTTGGATGTAGAGCAATATAACTCTGACCTGTGGAACTATAAAAAATGGTACCACTACTTTAGAAAATAATGTTGCAGTTCTTATAAATTTCAACTTTCAACTTCTCTGTAAACCAGTAATTTTAGTAATTTTATGATTTGATATTCAGCAAAGAGAGATTAAACCAAATGTACAAACACAACTTGTAAACTTGAAACATTTTTAGTATCCAAAAATAAAATTGCTCCAAACTGGCAATAACCTAAATGTTCATCAGTAAGAGAGCTAACAAAAAATTTGTAGTATGTTTAGGATGATGGAATGCTTTTCAAGAACAAAAGAAAGCAAACTACTGAGACAGACAACTGTATCTCATAGATAATATTCTGAGTAAAAGAAACTACATACAAAGTAGTACATATTGAGTGAGATTTTAAGACAGACAAAATGAATCAATGGTGAAAAAATATGTAGAAAGTGAATCATTCTGTAGGGGAGGAGGATTGATTTGAAAGGGCATAAGGAAACATTCTGGGATGATGAAAATGTTATCTTAATAGAGGTGGATACACCTATTTACCTATTTCATAAGTGTACGTATTTGTCAAAACTCATCAAATTGTATGCTTTATCATGCATTTTGAAAAATCTGCAAGGAAGTATTGACCTCTAGTTTACAGGTTGCTTTCAGCAGTGGTATGCGTTAGCAATTCTGAGACTTTCTGTGAATTTTAAGCTGAGCAAATGAAAAACATATGTGGATAATGAGTCAAATTTCTCACTGTTTAGAGAAGTGACAGAGAGTACTAGTCTCTCAAGTTTCTTTCCTTGTCTTCTATGTTAAAAATTCTAGGTAGGTAATTACTAACAATGGAGTGGTCGTGTTATTTACTAAGATAGAGAATGTTGAGGGAAATCAGATTTGGGAACCATGTTATGAATTCAGTATTGAACAGAATGAGCTTGAGATTCCTTTGAGGTTATCTTAGCAGAGATGTTGATCTACAATTCATCATACGTCTCTAAACTTGGGGGAACAATCAGGTCTGAAGATCTAAGTTCAGAGTTGTGTAGCTAATATTTATTCAACGATTACTATATACCAGGCATGCTTGTAAGCACTTTATATGTAAAAATAAATGCTTAAAATAGAATGTATTCTTATTTTTACAGATGAAGACACTGAGGCACAGAGTTGCTTCATAATTTACCCAAAGTCACAAAGCTTGTCACAGGAGTGTATGGAATTATTGAAGTCACTGACAAGTAATATAACAAATGAAGAAAAGAGGCCTAGACAGAGATTACTAGTTGTCCCTCAATATTCCTTCCATTTTCTTTCATCTAAAAAAACTATCTGGGTATGTAACTGCCCAACCTCCTCTGAAACTGGGTTGGACGCATGAGATGTAAGAAGGACCTGTGTGCCTACTTCATGAAATGAATGGTGCACCCTCTTTTGTTGTTTTCCTCTCTTCCTTCCATCTCTAGTCTGGAATCTAGATGCTACCTGGGACCATGAGGATGCAGATCACACCCTAGAAATTAGAGAGCTCTGAAGTGGATGTGGTTGGTCTGTGGGAACCTTATTTAAGCACTACAACTTGGGTTTTCTTCTTACTCGTTGCTAAATCCAATCTTAATGCATAAATCTGGATAAAGGTCTTTAAACAAAAGTGTGAAGACCCAGATAAGCTTGAAAAAGAGTGACAGGGAAACCCCTAAAAGTGTTAGTAGGAAAGAGAGTTTGCGGTCACTGAAGCTAAGGAGAATCCCCTTCAAGAATGGAGAGATCACTGTTTGGTGCCACTGAATTTGCAATTAAGATGATAAGAAAATTTCCCCAGGGTTTAAACTATTGTGAGAGTCTTTTCCACAGAATGATGAAGGTGGAAACTGGACTGGAGTGACTGAGGTGAAAATGGGAAGAAGAAATGGAGAGTGCATTCATTAATAACTCATTTTAGAAATTTGGCTTTAAAGATGTTAGCAGTTAAAGAAGGTCAATGGAGAGTTTCTTTTAATTTTGAGAAATCCTAGTATAAAATAAAGTAAAATCCATGAGAGAGGGAGCTGTTAAAGCTCAAACCAAATAAAATATAAAATAAAGTAAAATCCATGAGAGAGGGAGCTGTTAAAGCTCAAACCAAATAAAGAGATAAGGGAAAAATCTGTAATAATGGGTCATTGATATAGTAGGAGTGGCTGCCATCCATAGCATAAGTGGGGGGATGGGCTTTGGAAAGTTGTACAGCCTGAATTGTATTGTGGGTGGAGAAGGCAGGAGAGCTCTATCTACCCCAGAGAAATTGGAAAATTGAATATAGTAATTTTGGACATTAGACAGGAACAAATAGATTATGGTGGAAACTGGGGAGTGAGCTCAGAAACACTTAGAAAAGAGGTTTTTAAGTAGATGTGGTAGGAATGTCAGAAATAGCTGATGAGTTTTTAAAATGCTATATACTTAGATTTATGGATATTCTAGTGCCAGAGTGGGAGTAGGAAAGGAAGGTTTGAACTCAGTATCAGTTAGGGCATGTTCGATTATGCCATGCTTAAAAAAATTGTCAGTGGATTTATTTCATCCCCTGGCTCCTTATCCATCAGGAATCGGCCAAAGGCTCTGCTCCACACCATTTTCTCTCAGGGGCCTGGGTCTCATGGAGGCTTCATCTCCTTGCATCCATGATTTCTGAGGTGGAAGGAAAGGGTGGCAAAACGTATACTAGCTCTTTAAGCTCCCACTTAGTAGTCACAATGGTCATTTCTACTTTTATTGATCAAGTCATAGAGTGTCACAACTTTAATGGAGCAGTGACTTGCAATACTACCATGCCATGTATTTGAAAGATGGGGAGGGATTGGAAAATTTGGATAAGAGCATTGATGTTTACTACTGAATCTGTATTGTTAAAAAGAGGTGTTCAAGGGTAAGTATTAAGTACTTATGTCCCCCATTGGACTATGGTGGCCTAGAGTAAGAAGTTAAGAACATTGTGTAGAAAACCTGCCAGAACATTAACGTTTAAGGAAAGACGAAGTAAATGAGGATTCAGGATAAAGCTTAGTCAGAGGATAGAGGAAAAGGACTAAGCAGTGTCTCAGGTGAAAGCAATCATTGCTTCTCTGACTTCTGGAAAGAGAAGGGATTTCTAAGGATAAATACAATAGAAAAAAATTAAAGTGCAAAATATAAATAGGACCACATAAAGTATAAATTTACAACTTTGAAAATTGGGAAAATATTGCAACAAATCTGAGACGAAAGCTTTAATATATACAGACCTCTTATAAAGCACATATCAATAAGGGAAATCTGAAGTAGAAAAGGACGTTGTGATTTGAAATTATCGTATGTTTATTGCAGCACTATTCACAATAGCAAAGACTTGGAATCAACCCAAATGTCCATCAGTGACAGATTGGTTTAAGAAAATGTGGCACATATACACCATGGAATACTATGCAGCCATAAAAAAGGATGAGTTTGTGTCCTTTGTAGGGACGTGGATGCAGCTGGAAACCATCATTCTTAGCAAACTATCACAAGAACAGAAAACCAAACACCGCATGTTCTCACTCATAGGTGGGAACTGAACAATGAGATCACTTGGACTCAGGAAGGGGAACATCACACACCAGGGCCTATCATGGGGAGGGGGGAGGGGGGAGGGGGGAGGGATTGCATTGGGAGTTATACCTGATGTAAATGATGAGTTGATGGGTGCAGCACACCAACATGGCACAAGTATACATATGTAACAAACCTGCACGTTATGCACATGTACCCTACAACTTAAAGTATAATAATAATAAATAAATTAAAAAAAAAAAACATTCACTCCCTTCCCTGTCTCACACCTATCCACCCAAAAGAGAATATATACTTTCCAGCCCCTTGAATATGGGCTCAGCCATGTGACATGTTTAGCTAGATAGATAAATATTAGCAAATGTAAGCAAAGACTTAAATGTACTTGTATGGAGGGACTGGTCCTTACATCTCTACAATTACCCTGAAAAGTCTCTTTCCCCTAAAGCATGCTGATATAAGAAAGATGAGAGACGTGTGGATCAGACCTTACCCAATAGACACATAAAGTTGGTCACAGCCAAGCTCACCTAATTCAGCCTACCTCCAGTCAACCCGCAGATATGTAAGCAAATAAGTGTTCCTGTTTTGTGCCACTGAGAGTGGATGGTTGTTACACAGAAAAGACTGACACAGATATGTTTTGGGTTAGATTCTTTCGAAATAGACTCTCTTGACAAGCAGAATGCTTATTAGGGATCAACACCTTTGGGAAAAAAAAAAAAGAAAAGATGGGAGCAGAATTGAGCAGAGAAAGAAGTTGAGCTGTGATACAGGCTCAGAAAAGCCTTGACCAATTTCATAGAGTGCTCTAGGCCAAATATGGGTCATTAGAGTTGTCACATGCTGGATGAAATGGCCTTAATATCACTGCTAGTCAATCATAAGATCTCGGCCACCCCAGGAAGAGAGTGCCATTGGAAAAAGTGGCTCTCTGCAGCTGAGGCAGACCGTAACAGCTAGAGTCTGTATGCGGACTATTCCCAGTGGTTGGGGAAAACAGACTTTCTTTGAAGAAGGATCTGGAAAGTGAATCTTTATGTCTTCTATAACTTGTCCCTTGAGAGGCTCCATAATACTGTCCTTCTTCTTTGGGGGAAATTGGGAAGAACTAGAGCTATTGGCAATGCAGCTGTTTTGGAGACTGGAACTGATGCTCATTAACTCCCTCCTCTAATCTCCATGCTCAGTTCTCCTCATCTTCACCTAGTAACTGCTGGACCTGGTGGTTTACCTGGTGGCATGACACACATTTTCATTTCCAAAAGGTCACCCTGTTCTTCTCAGTCTGATATTGCCTCTGGTCACCCTGTTCTTCTCAGTCTGATATTGTTACACTTTTTCATTCACCACCACAATTGGGCAGGAGAGTCCTAAGGGGCACCCCAAGCATTCACCTGGGTATCACACATATTTCTCTGAAGCTCATTGTGTAACAGCAGCCCTACCTCCTCCTGACTGCCATGATGCTGATTCCTTTGCCTGTTTCCTAGTCTCTAGACATGAGAAGTTCAAAGGGCCCAGAGGCAGAGCTAACTTATAGTTCAATGAGACTCTCAGTATGTCGTTTGGCAGAATGTGTCTCCTTTAGGGACCAATACATCCAACTGCAGAGCCTAAAGTTGAGACTAAAAAGGATAGGAACAAATTTTCCCTGGTGGTGATCACTCGGTTCCAAGACCCATGTGTTCTTCCCAATGGGGATACAGTTCATATAAATGTCTTTACTGCATCTGGAAGAATGGGACTCCATCCTCAGAGTATTACCTCCAAGATAGTCCTTCAAATGTCTGTTCAGCAGGCTGTTTCACTGCTCTCTTGGGCCAGCACTTTCTGCCTGGTATGATAGGTTATACAATCAGTGGATTCCATGGCCATGAACCTACTTTACGTAGAGTGGGTTCCTTAGTCTGACATGATGTCATATGGCATCTCATGCTGGTGATGTATCAAACAGCCTATGAGCTTCCAGATAGTGGGGCTGTGTGGCTTATAATACTGGATAATTAGTAGCATTTAAATGCCTACTAATAGGAGAATAAATAGCATATGATCTATTTATACAAAGTATCATTTTCAAAAATATTGAAGTTACATATATTATCACAGAAGGTTTGCTGAGACACTAAGTGAAACAAAGCAAGTTTGGGAATTTGATGCTACAAGTTGAGCGTGTGTGTGTGTGTGTGTGTGTGTGTGTGTGTATCAATACACAAAAACTCTAGGATACACACCACCAAACCATTAACTATGGTTTTCAGTGGGGGAGAGAAATGGGATTTGGAGGTTGCCGGATTAAGTGGTAGACACAGAGCAGTGTGGAATTCTTACATTGTACTGTGTAGGTTGTTGAATCATGAACATATATTCAAGCATTTCTTGTGTAAAATATACAGACTTTAAAAGTTGAAAGTAGAATAATGAATCAGGGGATGTTAAGGGATTTCAAGGCCTAGAATGACCTGGGTTTTCCAGCACTTTATGACCTCTCTCCAAAGACCTATTTTTAGCACTAATGATCTCCCCTGTTTCTTACCATCTAATTCTATGCTTCTTTAAATTGTTATTTTGGATTTTAATTGTTTTATACCTTGATTCTTGTATTATTACAAGCTCTGTGAGCCAAAGGAGTCTGATTCTTTACATATCTACCTCCTTCCTACATACACCTTCACCCCTTTTTCAGGACTCCGCAGAAGGCAGGCATGTGGGAGATACTCTAAATATTCATTAAGTGAAAAATTGTTTTAAAAATCTCATGTAGAGCAATATCTACATTACCCTTTAATCCTTTCCATTAGTGTATAATTTCATACTTTAAAATCCATTTGGTATGCATTACCTCATCTGACCTCACATTAACATAGAGTTTTAGACAATGCAGGTGCTATTTAGTTTTCAGGAGAAGAAAGTGAAGCTAAAGGTCATTTGACCAACTCAGTATCAAAGCTTTGAATGAAACAGTCCTATGACTCCTCGTAGAATAACTTTGTCATTATAGATCACATGCACATATTTTACACAGATCAGTCTACACGAAACTCAAAATATGTTAGAATGAATTAAAGTAACTGCTGCTTTTCTGAAAAAGAAAACATTATCATAGTATTCAGAAATTTGATCTTGACTTAACAGTAGCTGAGACTAAACGAATGCCATTGTGAAATTTATATACAGTATTTGCCCAATTTAGAAGCAGGGGAAAAGATTGGAGTTGTATAATTTTTCAGTATTTCAAAGGTAGAATGATAGTGTCCGTTGTAGGAAACGCATATGGAAATAGGAGATGGCCCAGCACTGTTCTTTTTTATGTACAAAGTTACTGATTCTGATTCAGGGTAAATAATTTGCCACATTCTTTCTTTTTTTTTTTAAAAAAAAAAGATATATTATTTTTGTACATATTTTGGGGGTACATGTGATATTTTGATACATATATAAATGTATAATGAGCAAGTAAGGGTAATTGGGATATTCATCACTTCAAAAATGTATCTTTTCTTTGTATTGGGAACATTATAATTCTTCCAGCTATTTGAATAATACAATACATTATTGTTAACTATAATTTTCCTACTATATTACTGAATACTGGTTCTTAATTTTCTATGTAACTGTTTTTTGGTCCCCAGTAACCAACTCTATCCACACACCCTTCCTTTCCTAAGCTCTGGTAACCACCATTCTATGCTCTGTCTCCGTGAAATCTATTTTTTAGCTGTCACATATGAGTGGGAACATAAAATATTTGTTTTTTCTAAGCATTATTTCACTTAACATGATGGCCTCCAGTTTTGTCTGTGTTGCTGCAAATGACAGAAATGCATCCTTTTTGTGGCTGAATAATATTTCATTGTGCATATATATCACATTTTAAAATCCATTCCTTTGTTGATGGGCACCTAGGTTGATTCCATATCTTGGCTATTGTGAATAGGGATACAATAAACATGAGAGTGAAGGTATCTCTTCTAAATACTGACTTCCTATCTTCTGGATATCTACCTAGCAGTGGGACTGCTGGATCTTATGTTCATTCTCTCTCTAGGTTTTTGAGGAAGCTTTGCACTATTTTCCATAATGGCTGTTCTACTTTACATTACTATCAACAGTGTATGAGCATTACTTATTTTCTGCATCCTCTTCAGTGTTTATTATATTTTGTCTTTTTGATGATAACTATTCGGATTGGGGTGAGATTAAATTTCATTGTGATTTTGATATTCATTTCCTTGATGATTAGTGATGTTGAGCATTTTTCCATATACCTATTGGCCATTCGTGTGTCTACTTTTGAGAAATGTCTATACAGGCCATTTGCCCATTTAAACAAATTTTTTTTTATGATTATACTTTAAGTCCTGGGATACATGTGCAGAATGTGCAGGTTTGTTACATAGGTATACACGTGCCATGGTGGTTTGCTGTACCCATCCACCTGTCATCTACATTAGGTATTTCTCCTGATGTTATCCCTCCTCTAACCCCCAAACCCCTGACAGTCCCCAGTGTGTGATGTTCCCCTTCCTGTGTCCATGTATTCTCATTGTCCAGCTCCCACTTATGAGTGAGAACATATGGTGTTTGGTTTTCTGTTCCTGTGTTAGTTTGCTGGGAATGATGGTTTCCAGCTTCATCCATATCCCTGCAAAGGACATGAATTCATCCTCCTTTATGACTGCATAATATTCCACGGTGTATACATGCCACATTTTCTTAATCCAGTCTAACACTGATGGGCATTTGGGTTCCAAGTCTTAGATATTGTGAACAGTGCTGCAAAAACATACATATGCATATGTCTTTATAGTAGAATGATTTATAATCCTTTGGGTGTATACCCAGTAATGAGATTGCTGGGTCAAATATTTCTGGTTCTAGATCCTTGAGGAATCGCCACACTGTCTTCCACAATGGTGTCACGCTGCAGGAAGGGAATGTGGTGGAAAAAGCATTCTGTCACAGTTGTACTGCTACAATTTGAATATTTGTCCTTTCCAAACCTCATGCTGAAATTTGATCCTTAGTGTTGGAGATGGGGCCTCATGAAAGGTGTTTGGAGCCTGTGGGCAGATTAATGCCCTCCCTTGGGGGTGAGTGAGTTCTTACTCTTTTAGATTCCACAAGTGCTGTTTTTTCTTTAAAAAAGAAAAAAATACTGGAAACCTCTCCTCTTTTCCTCTTCTCTCACCATGTAATCTCTGTACTACCTGGTTTCCCTATACCTTCCACCAGGAGTGGAAGCTGCCTGAGAATTTCATTAGAAGCAGATGCTGGCACCGTGCTTCTTGTAAAGCCTGCAGAACTGTGGACTAAATGAAGCTCTTTTCTTTACAAATTACCCAGCTTCAGGTATTCTTTTATAGCAATGCAAAAATGAACTAAGATGTGTATACTAATACTGGTTTTGATTATTTCCCTCAACCAAGACATGTAAAGTATAATATTAAATGACATTCCTATTTATGAATCAACAATGTTTTGGTAATATTTGAGTTTTGTGGGAGGACACTTCTTTTTAAACATGAATGTATTTTGTTGATCTTATTGATAAAATTTGATTTTTTTGGCTTTTAATATACTCCAGAACAGATAGATAGATGGCCTAAAATAGCAACTTATTACAGTTATTTGTATATGGCTCTGAAATTAGAGACTCACACATAAACCTCCACACTTCTAGGTTTGGAAAAGACCTACTTCGTACTTACACAGAATCCTTTTGCCAGTGGGTACCTGACACTCTGGCTGGTGAGGAAGATGGGAATTATCAGATCTATGGCAGACTTGAAAGCCACATTCCTAAACAGCACGTTGAGTGAATTCATTTTTTGAATCTACTGACATTTAATTGCAAATATCACTTCATTTGTTTGATAAATAAGTTTGTAATGCTGTATTTTAAAAACACATGCATTATTAGGTTAATATTTAAATGCATTTTTGTTTTTGCCACGAACCACCTTGCTGAATCATGGAGGAATTCATGAACAAGTAATATTTGATGTGATGCTATGTAATGTTATAAAGCATTTGTATTAATTTTTCAACCACTGACCCTGGAAATTTTAATGCCTCAAAGTAAAATTAAAGGAAAAAGTCTCAATTAAACATTTTCCTTGCTTCTCAAGTTTCTGAAGGAGCTTGTGAAGATGCTGCATTTATGTAGGACTCTCAGTTATCTATTCATAACTGGAGTTCTAGTAAGCAGTGCCATTAGGGGAGGATGCTAAAAATCATATGGCCTTCTAATAATGCCTCATTCTGTTAATGCAAAATATCACCTAATGGTATCTAACTACCATGGAGTTTTCAGCAAATGCATGGTTAAGGCCAAGAGTGTTCAATAAATAAAGTGTAATTTAAATAGTAGGCAGAAGGTCATATAGCCACAATCTACAAGTGAGCATATGAATGACATGCCACCTTCTCTCCAAAATAAAAAAAGGCTCCACTTGCAAAAACATATTCTGAGAGGAGAAAAGAACCAAAAAGAGAGGAAGAAGGAATTCCTGAGAACACTGGCTATGAAGAAAGCTGGCTGCCAGCATGCCTGAATCTACTATATGCTAACGTCAACACCTGATATTACTCATATTAGCCATAAGGATCTGTGAATAAGATGAAAATTGGTACAGAGTGAGATGATTGCAACAATGCTAACAAATTCCTGACATGTGTCTGGCAGGTTGTGATACGAAGAGGTACCAAAAAGGGACTGGAACATAATTCATTTAGAGCAGTGGTCCCCAGCCTTTGTGGCAGCAGGAACTGTTTCATGGAGGACGATTTTTCATGGGGGTCTGGGAGTCGCACAATGGTTTTGGGATAATTCAAGCACATTACATTTATTGTGTACTTTATTTCTATTACATTGTAATATATAATGAAACATTTATATAATTCACCATAATATAGAATCAGTGGGAATCCTGAGCTTGTTTTCTTGCAACTAGATAGTCTTATCTGGGGATAATGGGAGACAGTGACAGATCATCAGGTATTAGATTCTCATAAGGAGGACGTAACCTAGATCCTTCACATGCACAGTTCACAATAGGGTTCGTGGTCCTGTGAAAATCTGATGCCACTGCTGATCTGACAGGAGGTGGAGCTCAGACGGCAACACAAGGAACGAAGATAGAGGGCAGCTGTAAGTACAGATGAGGCTTTACTTGCTCTGCCGCTCACCTCCTGCTGTAAGGCACAGTTCCTAACAGGCCATGGACTGATAGCAGTTAGGCCTTAATAATGTGGATCAATGATTTTTTTTTTAACATATGTATAGCTATGTGAACAAACATGGTTCATTTTATAAAATAAATTGTAATTATTAAGTGCTGAGTTGTATATATGGTTATTAGATCAAAATTGACAATGGTTTTGTTCCAATATTCTGTAACCTTATCATTTTTCCATTTTCCATTGGTCCTTCAAATTTTGAATACAGAAAGAAATATGATTAAAACTCCCTTAATGATTTGGCAGTTTCTCTTTGTAATTCTCATAGTTCTAGTAATTTTAATTTCATATATCTTTGATGTTAACAGACATACAAATTTAGGTTTAATTGCATTTTTAGTTAATTGACTATCATTATTATTTGGTCATCTGCTTTACCTGTAATAGTGAATTTGGTTTTTAAATCTGTTTCCTCTAATAATAATATTGTGATATAAGCAATCTTTTCTTTAGAATTGTTCTGACAAAATTTTCTCTTCTCTTTCAAATTTTCAATGTTGCTACATTTTAATGGTGTAAGGAAGAAATTGCTAGCTGCTCACCAAAACCTAGGTTTTCCTTTGTACATAAGTAAATGCTATATGCATATAGGCTATATTTCTTAGTTCTTTTACAGATAAACACATGTGAATAAGTCCAGCCATTGTAATGTAAGTAGATGTGATCTGTTTTCAGGCCCACAAAGTCCTTCTACCATGCAGCATCCCTCCCTCCATGACCTTTTTCCTTCTAGTTGCTGGGGTAGAGGTAAGCCAAAGAATTATAGTGGAAATCTCATGATGAAAGTCACAGAGTTTGGATAGTCCTGAATAATTGTGAAGACAGGCTGTCTGACAAACTCTTCATCCACATTGTAGTGTTAGATGAGGAAGAAATAAACTTTTATTGTGTTTGAGTTATTATGTGTATATGCTGTAGCACTGAAGTTGTTCTAATACAGAGATCAAAAAAGAATTCCCTAAGGAGATGACAGTAAGCAGAGATTTGAAGAATGACTGGGTTGTCTTGCTTGGCTGGATGGTAGAGTTGGTAGGTGGGAATCTGTCCAGAAATAACTTTTCGAACTTTCTAGACTTCAATTATTTTCAGACATAAACCCCATAGTCAAATTCATCTATTTATCAATCATTGAACATGTCTATGCTTGCTCTGTAGCCCTCTTTCCCTGATATCAAATTTCCACTTACCTTTCCAAGTGTATCTCAAATACCTCCTTTTCTATGAAGCAATTACAGTTGACCTAAAGTTTACCTTTTTACATTTTCAATTTTGACAGCTTGAACCTTTTATTAGAAAACATAATTCAGATCAAACTTCAAAAAATAAACAAAAAAATAGAAAAATATTTAGCATTGCGAGTGGTGAAAAAAGATTGTTTTCAACGTATCAGCTAATGTCAGATTGGTGCATTGCATATAGTATTTCTCAACTAATATTAGTTGGTAGGATAATAAAATTAAAGTTTTGTAATTACCTGGTGAATGAATCAGCACAAAAACACCTTAAGACACAGAATGTATCAGCTAATATTCTCAACTAATATTAGTTGGTAGGATAATAAAATTAAAGTTTTGCAATTACCTGATGAATGGGCAGCATAGAAACACCTTAAGACTTAAGACACAGAATGCATTAGCCATCCTAAATATCATTGTTCCTCAACAAACCTTCCCACTAGATAATTTTTTTAATTTTTAAAATATAACTTGAATACAATATTTTAATAATCATTTTCTTGCTTTTCTTTGCAGTTTAACCACCTATGTATGCATATCTAAACAAGATAACTTGGTTTTCTCTGTTTTTGAGGATCATGTAAATCAAGTCATATTATCTAGATACTTCTTCTGTGTCTTGTTTTATTTCACGTATTCATTGTCTATAGCAGTTGTTTGTTCATTTTCAATGTTGTATAGCATTCTATTTTATGCCATACTTTTCCTATTCTACTTTTTATGGCTATTTAGGTTATTTCCAGTTTGGAACTATTACAACGAACACAGGAATTAACACTATTTTACATGCCTTTTGGTGCACAAGTGTAAGAGTTACTCTATGATTATACCTAGGATGAGAACCACAGGGTCATAGGCCATGCATATTTTCAACCTTGAAGATTACTGTTAAATGATTTTCCAAACTGATTGTACCAAATGACACTCATACTAGCAGCTTATGAGAGTTTGAATAAACTGATTTTTTTGAATTAGATGACTGAAATTGGTTTCATTTCCATTTTCCTAATTACTTGTGAGGTCAGGCATCTTTTTGTAAATGTCCTCTTTTTGAAGTATTTATTAAGATTTTTTATCCATTTTCTATTGGGTCCCTAGACATTATATATTTTTAATCCCTAGACACACACACATACACACAGGATTATATTTTTAAAAACATACATTTATGATACATATATACACTTATGTGTGTGTGTATATATGTATGTGTATATATATTATATATATATATATTCCAGTTCTTTGTCAGTAAAATGCAACTATAGTTTTACAGTTTCTCTTATCTCTCGATGTATTTAACCGAAATTCTTACTTTTAAATTAGTAAGTTTAGCTTTTTCTTTTTGGTCTTATTTAAGAGTTCTTTCCCTGCTACATAGTTATGAAGGTATTCACTTGTATTACTTTCTTTCTTTTTTTTTTTTTTTTTGAGACGGAGTCTGGCTCTGTCGCCCAGGCTGGAGCGCAGTGGCCGGACCTTGGCTCACTGCAAGCTCCGCCTCCCGGGTTTACGCCATTCTCCTGCCTCAGCCTCCGAGTAGCTGGGACTACAGGCGCCTGCCACCTCGCCCGGCTAGTTTTTTTGTATTTTTTAGTAGAGACGGGGTTTCACCGTGTTAGCCAGGATGGTCTTGATCTCCTGACCTCGTGATCCACCCGTCTCGGCCTCCCAAAGTGCTGGGATTACAGGCTTGAGCCACCGCGCCCGGCCCACTTGTATTATTTTCTAAAGGCTTTATAGCTTTGTTTTTTGCATTTAGTTCTGTAATTTATCTAAAATTTGTGTGGATAGGATAAGGTAGAGATCTAATATTTTTGCCATATGTATAAAAAATAACCTAATATAATAAAAAAAAATGGTTCGTTCCCCAATAATCTGCAATGCTACATTTAACAAATATTTACATTTTCATGGATCTATTTCTGGATACTGTATCCTGTTACATTGGTTTATTTTTCTATTGCTGTGCCAATAGCCATATTGTCATAATTCCTATAGCTAATTGAGCATGTCTTTCTTCATTTTGGCTATTTTGACCATTTGGTTTTCCACATATATTTCAGAACATGTTTTTCAAGTTGACAAAAATTTAAAAAATTTTGATTCAGACTGTATTGAATCTGTAGATAAATTTGGGTGTGTTTGGCATCACATTGAATTTTACTGTCCATTTGTTTTACATCTCCCTTATGCACTTTTTTCTTTAACATAAAAATTATTTATCTATTTACTAAATAATTCATCAGAAAAAGCTTCATATTAGGAAGAGTGTGTGTAGGTGAGGGAAATTGAAGGTGTATGTATGTGACAGGCATATTTTTAGAGCATATTTCCATGTTCTATTTTCAGAGAATGCAGAGCATCTACTTTATTGCTTTTAGCCTCTCTCTTCACCCACTTGATAGTTCTTCATTTTGGTAGAGTTGCTATTTTTATTAGGTTGTGTTTTACTTGTGGCGATGGCTCTGCATTAAAAGCTAGTACCTGCATGTGTCATGGTCTTTTTACCATATCCTCCTCATTTCTGATGAATCAAATTGCCATTATTTTATTTGTGTTCATACCATTTTCTATGATGTTTATTGAGTAAACAGATGTATTGCTCTGCTGGCTCATAGGAAAAAGAAGCCTCAGTTGAGTCTTGGCTTAAGCCACGTTCTCCAAATCAGCCTCTGCCAAGCAACCCTGTATTTGCAGGGTTATTGGATAATTGCTCAACCAGAGTTTACCCTATACCCTCCTCCCCATTTGGCTATTATTATATATAAATGGATGTACAGAAGGATTAGAAAATGGTACAATTCAAGAACTAAACTGTTCCAAACATTCAGTGCCAGATTTTCCCCAGTTGCAAAATCTTATATATGTTTCACAAAGCAAATTATACTTTCGTATGGTGACTATAACTAATAGAATTATTATTTTATTTTATAAATCATTTTCTTCCATTAAAATGGAAATTTCACCATCCTTTCTTTTTTGAAAATTAACATTAATATTACTAATCATGATTAATTTTATTTTACTTTTTTAGGTCTGAAGGTGAAGGTCATAGCTAAACATTAGATGAACATGCACACTACAGCATATGGTTTTTCAAACCTTACCATGTTGAGTCTATTTGCCAGATGCTGTTATTGTGAATTTTAACAATTAAGATGTTATTTCTAGTATTTTACAGATTTTAAGTCACTTAAGTAGGCATTATCACATTTGGTCATCATAAACTATTTATATAGGTAAGGTATGCATTTTTAATTCTCTTTCTATACCTGTGAAAATTGATCAAAAGATCTAGATTCATTTCTGAGTTACTAAGATCAAGAGTGTTGTTGACTCTGCTTTTTTGAATGAAATGGACAAATACCCCAGAATTTTAGAGTTGATAAATTGTAAAGTTATATTTTAAGTATAGTTTCTGGTTAACCTAAGAAATAGTGCAAAATAGTAGAAAGCACACAGGCTTTGGAGTCGGACATATATACATTTAAACTTAGAGGTCTATTAGCTGTATGACCAAAGATAATATATTTAACTTCTCTGAGCCTTACTTTCTTTTCTTTTTTCTTTTTCTTTTCTTTTCTTTTTTTTTTTTTTTTTTGAGACAAGGTCTCATTCTGGTTGCCAGGCTGGAGTGCAGTGGTATAATCTTGGCTCATTGAAGCCTTGACCTCCTGGGCTCAGGTGATTCTCCCACCTCAGACTCCCGAGTAGCTGGGATTACAGGCACACACCACAACACCTGGCTAGTATTTTGTATTTTGAGTAGAGACGGGGTTTTGCTATGTTGTCCAGGCTGTTCTTGAACTCCAGACTCAAGCAACCCACCCACCTCAGCCTCCTATAGTGCTGGGATTACAGGCATGAGCCATTGCACCCTGCCCAAGTCTTACTCTCTTAATCTATACAATGTGTGTGGCATTATGTAACCCTTAATTTTGTTGCAGGATTACATGCATGCCTCTAGCATGGTGCTTACCACATGGAAGAGTTTCTGTATATTGTATCAATTATTGTAATGTTTAATCCTTTAAAAGTAAAATGGATATTAAACAAAAAAGTAAGGGCACGTATACTAATACATAATATTTTAAAAATATTTACTCCACACTTGAGTTTGAAATTTCTGCTATGTTGGCTTGGGCAAATTTTCATCTCCTTCTCCCTTGAGAAACATCTACTTTATGTATATTCGATGGTGTCAATGGGAGCTTCATTGGCTTGGAGAAAAAAATGATCATCATTAGGGAATGTTGTGATATGCTGCCGAGATCTCTGTTCAGCACAGAAGAGCTTGTTAGTCTAATTGCTTGAAACCCTTATGTGTCATCCTTCTTTGGAAACTGCTCTTGGTTGGAAAGAGCTGCATATCCCAAAGTCACATTCCTACCACTCCTTTTTTGGGGGTAGCCAACTTCCAATGACTGGTCAATTTGAGGATACAAAGGTTTGGCTTTCTCACTGCAATCTGTGACACATTGGAAGGACCCTCCCACCTTTAGAATTCCCTGTGGACTTTGACCATTGTTGAGACTATATTTTATTCCAACTTTTCCTGCCGTACAATCTTGCTTTTCATCCTTCCCCTTCCACAGGTGCTGATTCTAGAACACTTCTCAATACCTTTTCTAAATGCCAATCTCTATCCAAGGATATGAATCCCAACCTGCAACATAGTCTCACTCTAATTTTCTTTGGCTTTCTGAGTCAGGTTTTTGTGCTAAGATTTGTCCCACTATATATTAATTAATAAAGCTGAAGTACTCAAGCTATTAATATTTTAAAATCATTCCCATCAGATGCCATGTTTTACAAAAGTGAGTACAACTCCTGTGCTTGTTTTTTCTGGTAGCTGTTTCCTTGATGGCATATTGAGCCCATAGTCAAAATGTTTTGGGATAATCCATTTATGCCACCTAGGTAGTATAAGTGGATGGTGGAGTGGAGGGATGGGAAAGCAGGAGACATGGGGACACGTCTCAGAAAGAGCTGGAGTGCTCTTACATTTCCCTGTCATTACATGAAGACTAACATGTTTCTAGGAGTTAAGTCCTGGGAACATAGTCCTTTCGTCTTTCCCTGTTGAAACCCTCATCTATAGCAGTAGGAAATGCTGAAGAAAGCTTTCCTGAAGAAAGTAAGCACGATTTTTCTAGAATTTTAAGAGGTACCATGGCATAAATTGTATCCAGGTAGTCAGCTATAGATAGGAAGATTAAAAGAGACACAGAAATATACTTTTTCAGGTCAGGAGATGGACAACTTGACTTTTAGTAAAATATGACTTGAATGCCTCTAGGGCAGCTCTTTCATGTCTCCTGGGGCATCTTTTTTCTACTGGGATCTTCAAATTGGAGAATATGGACGCACTTGTGAACAAATGTGTGCACAGCTACAAGAAAATTACTTTTCTGTTTGGAGTTTTTTTTTCAAAGATTTGGAAAACATCGAAGTTTTATTTTCTTAGGATATTCATCATATAGTATATTCACAGGTTAAATTATAAGAATATAACTTTTCTATTTTGGTGAACATCTATTTTGTCTCAAAAGCCTGGAGCATAGAAACTTTTAAAGTATAAGCAGTGATTGAAAAATTATAGTAGTTTTGTGTTATGAAAAATACCTAATGCTTCATCCTGATACCAAAACCTGGCAGAGGTACAACAAAAGAAAATTTCAGACCCCTAATGAACATTGATGCATAAATCCTCAATAAAATACTAGCAAATTGAATCTAGTAGCACATCAAAAAGCTTATCCACCACCATCAAGTCGGCTTTATCCTTGGGATGCAAGACTGGTTCAACATACACAAATCAATAAACGTAAACTGTCAACATAAACAGAACCAATAACAAAAACCACATGATTCTCTCAATAGATGCAGAAAAGGCCTTCAACAAAATTCACCCCTTCATGCTAAAAACTCTCAATACACTAGGTATTGATGGAATGTATCTCAAAATAAGAGCTATTTATGATAAATCCACAGCCAATATCATACTGAATGAACAAAAGTTGGAAGCATTCCCTTTGAAAATCGGCACAAGACAAGGATGACCTCTCTCACCACCCCTATTCAACATAGTTTTGGAAGTTGTGGCCAGGGCAATCAGGCAAGAGACAGAAAGAGTATTCAAATAGGAAGAGAGGATGTCAAATTGTCTCTGTTTGCAGATGACATGATTATATATTTAGAAAACCCCATCGTCTCAGCCCAAAATCTCCTTAAGCTGATAAGCAACTTCAGCAAAGTCTGAGGATACAAAATCAATGTGCAAAAATCACGAGCATTCCTATACAAACAGCCAGATCATGAATGAACTCCCATTCATAATTGCTACAAAGAGAATAAAATACCTAGAAATCCAACTTACAAGGGATATGAAGGACCTCTTTAAGGAGAACTACAAACCACTGCTCAAGAAAATGAGAAGACACAAACAAATGGAAAAACGTTCAATGCTGATGGATAGGAAGAATCAATATCGTGAACATGGCCATACTGCCAAAAGTAATTTACAGTTTCAGTGCTATATCCATCAAGCTACCATTGACTTTCTTCATAGAATTAGAAAAAAACTACTTTAAATTTCACATGGAACCAAAAAAGGGCCCGTGTAGCCAACCAACCTTAAGCAAAAAGAAGAAAGCTGGAGGCATCGTGGTACATGACTTCAAACTATACTTCAAGTCTACAGTAACCCAAATGGCATGATATGGTACCAAAATAGACATATACACCAATGGAACAGAACAGAGGCCTAAGGAATAATGCCACACATCTACAACCATCTGATCTAACAGACATGACAAAAACAAACCTGACAAAAACAAGCAATGGGGAAAGGATGCCCTATTTAATAAATGTTGGGAAAACTGGCTAGTCATCTGCAGAAAATTGAAACTGGACCGCTTCCTTACACCTTACACAAAAATTAACTCAAGATGGATTAAATACTTAAATGTAAGGCCTAAAACCATAAAAACCCTAGAAGAAAACCTAGGCAATACCATTCAGGACATAGGCATGGGCAAAGACTTCATGACTAAAACACCAAAAAACAATGGCAACAAAAGCCAAAATTGCCAAATGTGATCTAATTAAACTAAAGAGCTTCTGCACAGCAAAAGAAACTATCATCAGAGTGAACAGGTAACCTATAGAATGGGAGAAAATTTTTGCAATCTATCCATCTGACAAAGGGCTAACATCCAGAATCGATAAAGAACTTGAACAAATTCACAAGAAAAAATCAACTCCATCAAAAAGTGGGCAAAGGATATGAACAGACACTCCTTAAAAGAAGTCATTTATGCGGCCAATAAACATATGGAAAAAAGCTCATCATCACAGCCCATTAGAAAAATGCAAATCAAAACCACGATGAGATACCATTTCATGCCAGTTAGAATGGTGATCATTAAAAAGTTAGGAAACAACAGATGCTGGAGAGGATGTGGAGAAATAGGAACACTTTTACACTGTTGGTGGGAGTGTAAATTAGTTCAACCATTGTGGAATACAGTGTGGTGATTCCTCAAGGATGTAGAACCAGAAATACTACTCCTAGCAATCCGGTTACTGGGTATATACCCAAAGGATTATAAACCATTCCAGTGTAAAGACACATGTACACGTATGTTTATTGCAGCACTATTCACAATAGGAAAAACTTGGAACCAACCCTAATGCCCATCAATGATAGACTGGATAAAGAAAATGTGGCATGTATACACCGTGGAATACTATGCAGCCATAAAAAGGGATGAGTTCCTGTCCTTTGCAGGGACATGGTTGAAGCTGGAAACCATCATTCTCAGCAAACTAACACAGGAACAGAAAACCAAACACCGCATGTTCTCACTCATAGATGGGAGCTGAACAATGAGAACCCATGGACATGGAGGGGAACATCACACACTGGGGCCTGTCTGGGGGTGGTGGGCTAGGGGAGGAATAGCATTAGAAAAAATACCTAATGTAGATGACAAGTTGATGGGTGCAGCAAATCACCATGGCACGTGTTTACCTATGTAACAAACCTGCACGTTCTGCACATGTATTCTAAAACTTAAAGATTAGAAAAAAAATAAAAAATAAAAAAAATAAAAAAATAAAAGGATGCTTTTAAGACTAGGGCAATGTAAAGGGGAACAGATAATGCACCAGAACAAAAATGTGCTAAAGTGACCAATCTTCAGACTCATGTGCAAGAAGTCTAGTCATTTAGTCATTGTTTTTTTTTTTTTTTTTTTTTTTGAGACAGAGTCTTGCTCTGTCACCCAGGCTGGAGTTCAGTGGTGTGATCTTGACTCACTGCAAACTCCGCCTCCCAGGTTCATGCCATTCTCCCGCCTCAGCCTCCCAAGTAGCTGGGACTACAGGCGCCCTTCACCACACCCGGCTAACTTTTTGAATTTGTAGTAAAGACGGGGTTTCATCGTGTTAGCCTGGCTGGTCTCGATCTCCTGACCTCATGATCTGCACGCCTCAGCCTCCAAAGAAGTCTAGTCGTTGTTGAGACTGCATTTTATTTCAACATTTCCTGCTCTCCAAGCTTGTTTTCCTCCCTCTCCTTTCATAGGTGTTGATTCTATAACACTTCTCAATACATTTTCTAAATGGCATTACATTTTCCGTTTGTCAAGAAAGTGGTACAGGGAGAATGAAGTATATGAAGTACAGGAAAGGAGCTCATGGAAAGAATGAAGGATATGAAGAGCCACACAATTTATTGAAAAAAAAAAAAAAAAGCTGCTTCAGATCAGTTAAACATCTTAAAATATGCTTGTGAAGACAAGTTCACCATGATTAATGATAAAAACAACAAAACTTGCGAACACATTTCAGCAACAAATGTGTGATTTTTATGAAGCATTTCTGATGAGGAAAAAGTGTTTCTAAAAGATATGTGCACAGATGGAGCCAAATCAGATAGACAAAACATGGTGCCCTGAAATGTAATTGGACCCACTTCTTTATCCATCACAAATCAGGAAGAAAATCACAAGGCAATCTCATTGTAGCAGTTTGTTTATTAGGGTAGCAAAATGGTAAATACTATTAAGAGGGTTTCTTTAAAAACATATATTAAAACATCACATTATACTCCATAAATACATACAGTTGTCATTAGTGTAAAGTAAAATAATTTTAAAATGAAAAATTTTGGTCAGATGTCAAATAGGAAGTAACTCAGATTCTTGCATAAATATGACAATGAGTGAAACTGTTTATGTATTTTCAAAGTCTTAATATCTATTTTCCTTTAATGAGGAAAAAGACATTATAATAAAGGGCAAGAATCTGTCCACATGAGTTAGGTCATTGCCAACTTTATGAAAGAGTGTGTTACGAATGTTTGCCTACATGGTGATATTTTTTTTCAAGGCTGAATACTTACAATTGATTAACTATAAGGCAAAAATTGAATGGTCTGACTGCATACAACAAAATGGCTACCGTGAAAATGATGTTTGAGACTTAGATGAAAAGTTAATTATTGATAAAATGAGTCATTTGTGATTTTTAGTCTATTTACATGGAATGTAAATGAGAGCATTAAGAGAAAAGAACATCAACAGTAGGTTTTTTTCATTTTTTCTTTAACTAAAAAGACCTTTGTTTAAATTTTTCCCCAAGAGAGTAATACAGCCTGACCAGTGGAATGGAAACACGTTCAGCCCAGAACCCGACAACCATTGCCTTGAGATTTCAATAAGAAGATGCATTTATTAAAATCTTCATTAGCAAAACCCCCTAAACTTTGCATTGTCCTACTTTTTAAGTAGATGTCTGAGGGTCTTTCATAAGAATAAGCAGCAAAGATCATACAAAGGGGAAAAAGAGTTGCTGATTGTTTCTTTTTAGGTAAAAATGAAGTCTTATAAAATATGGCTCTGAGACAAACAGGCAAAATTGTATGGGAGATGTCAACCATGATTCAATTCAAGCTAATTTTCCAAAGTTGACAGATTCATTACAATAACATATTGTGCATTATCAGTGAGATTTTTTTTTTAAATTAAGGTATTCTTAATATGCTTTTCTAATTGGAAAATAATTAAAGCAATTTTGCATTCATTCAACAGGTATTTTTTGACTGCTTATAAGGTGCTGGGCCTAGTGATACACACTCAAGATCTGGCAGAAAACAAATAGTCCTTATGGTCATTAAAACAAGCACAAATATAAAATCTACACTGTCAAATTTGCATGAGTTTTTAGGAATGTTTTCAAAGAAATTTTATGTTTATATAGCACTGCTTCTGGTTATGTCTCCAGACTCTCAAGCAGCCCACATTATCTTTGCTCTGTATTAGATATACTAAACTAAACCTTTGTGAATTAATATACATAAAAACACATTGCTTCTATATTATTTGTTATTTATGTTCTCTGTGGTTCTACGAAATTCAGATGGAGTGGTTCCCAGGCCTAGATATCTTGAGTCTTTGAAAAAATAGAGTCCCAACTAGTTGCTCAGTTTCTATCTCTGGCCCTTGGACAGGAAGAACATCTATCACTTTTTCTGACATGCTAATTAAAAGCTCTACATTAGTGTCAACTTTTAAAAGATCCATTTTTGGTGTCTCATTCTTCTATTTTCCTAACTGATCTCTCTTACATTTAGGCTACAGTATCATTTACATTGGCCAAGTATTAAACTAAGGATTAGGATCAATGAGTCTAATCACCCCTTCATAAAATTCCTTCATCAAATATTGTTGAACATCTATTTGTGATTGAGAAAATATACTCCTTGTACTTATGAGATTTAAAATTTTAGAAGAGATAAAAAATGTCATTTGATTACTTGGAGTCGTTTAGCATGTGTGTATAGAGAGTATCACGATTGTAGGGTTTTTTTTTAACATAGATTTTTTTTTCAGTCATCAAAAAGTAAAGAACTCTGAAAAAGATTAATTTCTTACTACTATATGATATAAAAGTATCTGGTTTCCTTGGACAATACAGGAGATATATTAATCCACGTTTTCCAATAATCTTTCCTTCTTCTTGCTTTCATTTTTAGTTTATATCTTGTAATTTCTGAAGTTTTGTGTCATAAAGCACCTTTCTACATCCCATAGCAGATAATAAGTCTTTGATTTTATCTTTTATTCCTGATTTTCTAGCACTGATGCCTACCAGTCATATATATGAAATGTATTTACCTATTTAATATTGTTGTAAACTGAGCCACAATACAATTTTTAAAAAATTTATTTGCACATATAGCAATTCATGAATTGGGTAGCTCTACACCAGGGGAAATGCAAGGGGGAGGCTTTTATAGGGTGAATATAGAAAATATTTGACTGGTTCCAATTATATACTTGCCTTATTTGGTCTATTCCTTTGAAAAGTCTCTAATTAGATAAGTAGAAGTTTATTGGCTATCTCAGATTGGTTGAGTTTGCTTTGCTTTTTAAAAATATAGGCATTTATAATAAATAGCTCAAATTAAGTTTTGCTTATGTTTACAAATCGAAGGTTGCTTAACTGTCTTTGTCTGCTGAAGAATTCTTTAGGCCCTCATTTTAATTTACTTTAACAGTACATGTATATGCATTTATATATATTTACTATTTATATGCATTTACTAAAAATTTATACACATCTAAAATTGTACACATTTAATGAAAATAAGGCGTATTGTTTTTAAATGGGTCTTTTATGGTTTGCCTTTCCAGTTAGCTCAGGAACTCTTAACAAGAGACATCCATGCCTTAGATCTGTATTCGAATTGCCTTAGTGTATAGCATATTTTGAATCATTCTGATAAATAATGCTCAATTTGTAAAAGAGTTTATACACCCAGCTTCTTCATGGAGGAAGGATCTCTTTTTTTCTCAAAGAGATAACAATCAGTTATACTCTGAATTAGGAGCCATTGTCAAGGTGGATAGATGAGGTTAAGGACAAGATCAGGAAGAAAAGCAATTTTGAGGGGGCAATGTGAGTCCTCATGAGATAAGACTTTATTTAGTCCACTATAGGGATTGGGCTACATGATTTGTAATGTGCCACTCATGGCAGTTGCAAAACAGGAGTTGACAAAATGATTTCAGTAATAGCAGTGTCACTGAAATGAGTGCATTGCTTCTGCAGAAGCTCCAACACTAAAATTCATTTGAATGTAAAAGATGTTATTAAAAAAATTTTACCATTTCATTGTTTTTGCTAGCACAATTAAACTGTAACACAGTGTTTCATTAGGTATCTAAAATGAATAAGTGCTAAAAAAGAATTCCAAAATGGGAAGGTCTATGTGTGAGAGTGTGCGGGTGAGTTTTCCTGGAGAAGGTGATGCTTGTCTAAGGCCCAAAATGTTGGCATTTAGATGGAGACTGGGATACTCCATAGAAGGAAGCTCAAATTCTTTGCCTGACAGAAGCAATAGACTAGATTATGCTGAAGCAGTATGAATGCTGATTATACATTAGCCAATTTAAAGAGGTTTGCATACTGTCATAATTATTCAATACATCTAAATTATGTTGACTAAATTCAATAACATAAGCTATACAAGTGCATATACATTTTTACAATCTCAAAAATGCAGCATGGTATGGGTTGGCATTATAAATTTATATTTGACTCTTCAAGAACTGAATCTAAAAATGTGACTATTAAAAATGCTAATTATACTGCTACCAAGAGAATAAAAACTTTGAGAAATAAACGGTCCTTTTCAATGGAAAACTTTACATGTTGATTACTATTTAAAGTTAACTAGAAGTTGAAAACGGTGAAGCAGACACTTCTTTTATTTTCCAATAGGAACTGGATTTGTTCAAGTCCATCTATCTGAATGTTCAAATCTGTCTATTAGCGGATAAGGGGAGGGGGAAATTGGGGCTAAGTGCTAATAGGTACAGGGTTTTTTGGGGGTTAATGGAAATGTTCTAGGCTTAGATAGTGGCAATGGTTGCATACATAGTGAACGTACTAATAACCAATTTAAAATGATGGATTTTATGCTATATGAATTGCATTTAAAAAACAGAAACAACAAAATGTTACAGTTTATTAAATAAAAGAATAACTTCATGTATCCTGTATGAAAATTGTATAATCTATACTTGGAAACCATTGAACATCATATTGCTAAATGTATCATTTGTTTGGTAAATTACAAATATTAAGACTTTACTGTTTAGTATCATCAAATGCATTGTGATTGTCCTTTTAGGCAGACTGGTTTCAAACTGCATTTTTTTTTTTTTTTTTTTTAGTTAGTTAAAGCAAAATGAGTTGAAGGAGGAAATTCCACTACTTCACATCTTAGGAAGTCACTCTCTCTCTACTTGATAAATGGAGGCCATTCAGTTACTTCCCCTTATTGCTAAGCGGTATTTAAAATATACTTCTACCTGTGCCTTAGAGTTATTCCTTTTTCATGTCTGTGTGCCTTACTTTCTCAATTAAGCCTGCTCTCCAGCAACTCCCATATACCCTCTGCACCTGCCTCCTTCTGATTTAAAACATTAGGAAAGTTTATATAAGTTTGCCTCCACTTTCCTCACCAGCCTCATTTCTGACTACTCATTTCCTTGCTCTGTAGAGTTCAGCTTCACAGAACTTTTTAGTTCCTTAAACTTGTATAGCCTCCCACAGAGTCTCCACTGTCTCTAATTCCTCTGCTGTGTCTCCATTCTCCTTTGCAAGGGTAATTCTTTCTTATCTTTTAGATCTCAGTTTGAAAATCCCTCAAGTGAACTTGCCTGATTACCTGTACCTCTCCCTAACCCCCAGTCCAGATTAGGTGGCCAACCTGTGGCTCTAGAGATATACTGTACTCCCCAGCAATTGCTCTAATCATCACACAGTTCAATAATTGGCTTATTTGTCTGCTTTCTCCACTACAATGTAAGCCTAATGAACAAAGGAATTAGGTCTCCTTTGCTCCTAGACACATCTCCCTTACCCAGCAGAATTCATTCTCTCATTTACTTACATGTTAGTTACTGTTTATGCAGCTTTTATATATGTCCCAGACATTCTTCCAAGCATTGTAAGTAGGAAAGACAAGGTCCCTGGCCTCAAAAAACTTAAATTCTAGTTGGATGAGATACACAACACACATGTGAATAAATATGTCAAATAATAATGTAATGATATAAAAACATGCATCTGGAAGACAGTAGTCTATTTTAAATAAGGTTATCAAGAAGGCAATTACTGAGCTGAGATAAAAATAAGAAAGTGGCCATATGAACATTGGAAATAAGATCCTTGTTGCGGAAAAACAAACAAACAAACAAAAAAACAAACTCAAGTACAGAACCTCTGTGATAAGGAGGAGCTTGGCATTTTCTAGGAACTGAAAGAAAGCCAGTGTTAGTGGAGCCTAGTGATCAAGAAGAGAACAACCTAAGAGGAAGAAAAAGGGCTCAGTCCATAAGAAACTCAGAGATCAGGATTTAAGGAGTTATATTTTCACTCTATTGCAATTGAAGTTCTTTGACGAGTTTTAAAGCAGGGGAAATAGGAGTTTTTATTCTGATATGGTTGGGCTTTGTGTCCCCACCCAGATCTCATCTTGAATTGTAATCCTCATAATCCCGGTATGTCAAGGGAGAGAATAGGTGGAGGTAATTGAACCATGGGGGAAGTTTCCCCCAGACTATTCTCATGATAGTGGGTGAGTTCTCACAAGATCTGGGGGTTTTATAGGGACTCTTCCCACTTTGCTCAGCACTTCGCCCTCCTGCCGCCTCGTGAAGAATGTGCCTTGTGAAGAACGTGCTTTGCTTCCTCTTTGCTTTCCACCATGATTGTAAGTTTCTTGACGCTTCCCCAGCCATGCTGAACTGTGAGCCAATTAAACCTTTCCTTTATAAATTACCCAGTCTCGGGCAGTTCTTTATAGAAGTATGAAAGTGGACTAATACACATTCTTTCCCCCACAAAATTTCAGTTTGGATAGTTTCTGTTGACCTGTCTTCAAGTTCATTGTTGCTTTCGTCTGTGGTCACCTATTTGCTGTTAAGTGCATCCAGTGAATTTTTTATTTAAACTGTTTTATTTTAGTTCTAGATTTCTATTTGGTTTTCTTTCTTTCTGTCCTACTTTCCTTTCTTCCTTCATGTCTTCCTTCCTTCCTGTCTTCCTTCCTTCCTTTCTTCCATCCTTCTCTTTTTTCTCTTTCTTTCATTCATTCGTTCTTTCCTTTCTCTTTCTCTTTTATTTAAATTAACACAGTAGAATCATTTATGTACACTTAAGTGCACCTATATTTGAAGTATAATCTGATAAGTTTTCAGAAATTACTTGTGTGTGTATGCGTAACCCGAGCTGTAATCAAGATACAGTATATTTTCATGATCCAAAAAGACTTCCTTGGTGCTCCTTGTCAGGCAATCTCCTCTACTCATTCCCACCTCCAAGAAGCCATGGTTTTGCTTTCTGTAACAATAGATTCAAATTTGTTTCTTTTCTGGAGTTCCATATAAATGGAATCATATAGTGTATATTCTTGGCTGTTTTATTTCACTCAGTATAACGATTTTGAGATTCGTCCATGCTTTTGCTTGTACCAGTAGTTTTTCTCAATTGCTAAATTATATTGCAGTGCATGAACACATCACAACTTTATTAATTTATCTCTTCATGAACATTTGGGTTTTCCCAGATTTAAAATATTATGAATGAAGTGGCCATAAACATTTATATGTGTGGATGTATGTTTTCATTTCTGTATGGAATACACTAATTGTGGAATTGCTAATTCAAATGAGAATAAAGGCTTAATATTATTAAAAGCTGTCAACTTTTCCAAAGTAGATGCAATAAGCAATATAAGTAAATCTTAATTTTGCATTCTAGTAAACACTTCGTATTGTCAATCTCTTTAAATTTTATCAATTTAATGAATGTACAGTGATATCTCATTATAATTTTAACTTCTTTAATGCCTAATGATATTAAGTATTTCCTTATGTTCTTATTTGGAATTTTTAAATCTTCTTTACTGATGTGTCTTTTAGTTCTATCAACTTTTGGTTCATGTATTTAGAAGTTTTAATAAAATAGCTAATCTATTAATGAATTGAACAGTGATGATCTTTTTATTTTTCTTGGACTTTTATCTCTTTGTTTTATTTTGAATAGCTATGCCTCCAAGTTCACTAATTTTTTTTTTCTTCTGCAGTGTGTAATCAGCTGTTAATCCCATCCAGAGTATTTTCCAAATGTTGTTTTTTTCCATCTCCAGAAGTTTGACTTGGGTCTTTTTCATTCTTTCATTTTTCTTCCCATCATATTATTTTTTTTCTTTTACCTTCTTAAGCATATGAAATTTAGTTATAAGAACTTTCTAATATTACTAACTGCTAATTTTACTATCTACATCACTTCTGGTCTGTTTGTATTGATTGGTTTTAGTCATATTTTCTTGATTTAATTGCTTGCATTATAATTTTTATTGGATGGCCAATATTGTCAATTTTATATTTTTGCATGCTAGCTTTCATTGTATTACTTTAGATATTTTTGAGTTTTGTTCTCAGTTAGAGTTAAGTCACTTGTAAATAGTTTGACTCTTTTATGACTTACCTTTAAGTTTTCTTAAGGAGTGTTTAGAAGAGCTTTAATCCTAGGGCTAATTGGCCCCACACTTTAGTCAATATTCTTCCCAGTACTTTACCTGACTTTTTGTTTGAGGAGTCTCACTCTGTCCCCAAGGCTGGAGTGTGGAGTGCGGTGGTATGATCTTGGCTCACTGCAACCTTCACCTCCCCAGTTCAAGCGATTCTCCTGCCTCAGCCTCCTGGGTAGCTGGGATTACAGGTGCCTGCCACCATGCCCAGCTAATTTTTGTATTTTTAGTAGAGACGATGTTTTGCCATGTTGGCCACTGCTCCTCGCCTCTTTACCTTATTTCTTATTTCATTAGAATTCTTTTCACTTTAGTTGGTGGGAACACAAAATATTTTCAGTGCTGTGTGTACCCTAAGAATTGTTCTGACTACTGTTTTGCGTGTTCACGTGTGTCTCTGTGTGTGTGCATGTGGTATGGATTTATTTTTCTCCCTGGTTTCAGAGTTTGCCCACATGCGTGTGTCGATGAATACTCAGCTGAAGAGTCAAGAGGGCCTGTCTGAAGATTTCTGGACCTCTTTCTCTAAGCTCTTCCCTTTTCTTCAGTACACTTTCCTGTTAATCGTAGCTATCTTTTTGGACTTGCCCTTTCTTCCCTCAGCCTTGGATAGTCTCTCAAGCTGGTAAAACGTGGCAATCATAGCATCTACCTCATGTTTTCCCTTCTCTTAGGTACCATTATTCTGTATTTCCTGTTGTCTAAAGTGTCAATTGTTGTTGCAAATATTTTTTCTAGCTTTCTAGTTTTAATCAGTATAGTAAAGCTGTTCCACCTCACTTCATTCCATTAAAAGTGGAAAATGTACGTTTCTTTTAACAAGTGTCTAATTTTGACTTTGTATTTTTGGTTGTTATTTCAATTGCCAACTGTCTTTCATTGCTTGTATGGATATATCACCTGGAAATCCTGATGATTTCCTTTAAAGTTAAGATATCTTTTTCTCTATTTGAATTTCTTCTTTTCCTATTTCTTTTTTCTTTTCAACCTCATCTGCATCTTCTCAGATGATCCTAAATTATCCTGCTTGGGGTTTCATTTGGATTTCTGGATTGAATTCTTTAATTGCTTTTGGAAAATTCTCAGCTATTTATTACTTGAGTATTATACCCCATTGTATCTCTACTCTCTGGAACTTCCATGACTAGAACTAGGTCATTACATGGTCTCACATATGTTTCTTAGATTCTTTACCACGTTTTCCTTTTTTTCTCCTTAATTAGATATTTTCTGTTCTATATTCTAGCTCATTAATCCCTTTCCCCATTATGATTTTAATCCCTTACATTAAGTTTTAAATTTCAGTTACTTATTATTTATAGCATTTCTATTTTATTCATTTTTGGTAAAGTTAATGTTCTTGTGAATACATCCATCCATCTATGTTTTTCCTCCAGTGTTCCCTTTATTTCCTAGAATTCTTTAGTCATAGTTATCTTACAATTTTTATTTGGATTGCTCCTGGGTTATATGTTGTCTATATTTTCTCTTGGGCTTTTAACATGTAGTTTTTGCTCATGGCATGCCTAGTATTTTTATATTAAATATCAATACCTTTGTATGGAAAGGTGTAGAGGCTTTGAGTGATGTTTTCTTTCGCTAGAAAGGGTTTATCATTTCTTTTGTTAAATAAAATGGGAGTTTAAAATATTAACCAATCTTGGATTAAGCTGATTTAAGACTGTGTTACAATCTTGCTAAGTGTTTCTCTACTTTTGGTTCATTCCATGTTCCTAGAGTGTGGTCCTGCAGGTGCTATGATTGCATACTTACATATATTTAGGAGAAAACAGTCCTAGGGGAATGCTTAATTTTGAATCTCACTAAAATCTTGATCTCTCAACTTTCTTATGTTCCTTTTCCATGTTTGTGAAACTGCAAATGCTCTCTTGGTTTCTCCGATTCTAAGTATTTTCCTTCTTACCCTTCCATTTTCTGGACTCTTAGATTATTTCCTAGTATCTAGAATTAGCAAATAAAGCAAAGCTAAAAAGCAGACATAGACTATTAGAATATAGATAAATTAGAATATAGAATAAAATGGCCCTTTATTCTTACTGTTTCCAAGAATATATGAATACTTTCTCACATAACTTTCTCACATAATAAGATAAATTAGAATTTATCTTACCACAGTTTTTCTATATATTGAGATCTTGTCTCTTTAAGACTTGGTTAAATCAGTAGCTCTCTGATGCCTTAAAACAGATAATTTAAAGACTTACGGTTAATACGAGTCTCCACAAAAGGAATTCAAGATCCTCAAAGAAGTGACTAATATTATAGCTGGGATAGGGCATAAATGAGATGAGGCTTGAACATTTTATTATAACAGAAAGTTAGAAAGTGCTCAATAAGCGTTGAGGGCATATAACAAAGACTGGGGAACCAGTTTGAAGGAGTTACCCCTGACTAAATTAGAGAGAACTTGAGTATTAACGTACTGAAGCACAGTAATACATTAGAAAAACAGAATAAATAGATAATAGTCCATACTGATAATAAATAGGTAAATCAATCAATAAATGGTTGAAGAGAATGGAAAGTTCTTGCTTACAATAGAATTCTAAGTTCCGAACTAATAAAAATGGAAGCAATGCTCACTATAGACTCCTTATTAGCTACAAGGGTTGGGGAGAAAGTGTAATTATACAGTAGATAAATCAGAAACAACTTGATTAGGTGATCAAAATTAATATTTTCAATGAGGAAGAGATAGATATGATGTTTCTCCATTGAGGCAGATACCACATCACCTGTGCAGTATTGTGGCTGAGAATGCATAACCTAAATCTAAGTAGGAGGAAACCTAAATCTAATTAGAAAACACATCCAAATGTGGTACATTTTATTTTTTAATAAGAGGAGATATTTTTAAAAAATATCAGTGCCATGAAAGACAAAGAAAGGGTGTAGAAAGTTTTGAAATTGAAGAAGGATAAACATATATAACAAATAAATGTAATATCTAACCCCACATTGGATAGTGTAACTGAGAAGAAAAAAATTCTACAAGAAAATTACTGGGTCAATTAACAAAATTGGAATATAAATGATAAATTAGATAACAGTACTGTATCACTATTAAATTTACTGATTTTGATAACTTCACTGTGGTTATGTGAGAAAGTACTCGTGTATTCTTGGAAACAGTAAGAATAAAGGGCCATTTTATTCTATATTATATATATGCTAAATAATGTATATAATGTTATATATAACAAATCTACAAATGGTTCAGAAAATATAAATGCCAACACACACTGTATACATACATGTATCTATGTGTAGAAATATATATATATATATATACACACACACACACACATATAAAGAGAATGAGAAAGAGGAGAAAAGTATTTTTGAAAAATGGGAAAAAGGTAAAATAGGTGAATCTGGGTAAAGAGAGCTGGTTCTTGTGGCAGGTGGGAAAAAGCTAGGCAGAAAACAAACCATATTTTAAAACTTTAAAAACTATTGACAGTTTTTACATAACTTGTTAAAAAGTATAAGAATGATATAACACATGCATATCAATCCTTAGGTTTAATTAATGTTAAAATTTTCTTACATTTGGTTTGGATTTTTAAAAATATCACTTTCTTTCCCTTATAGGAAGCAGTGTGGCCAGGTACTGAGGAGATGGTAAATATCCTCTGTCTCACTGTTTCTCTCTCTCATCATTAATGCAAAAGGATATAATCATAAAAACAATCTCCTTCTATTATTTTCATGTTATCATAAAGAGATTTATTAGGCTCATCATTTCTGTCTATCTCTGTCACTTGTTTCTATAGATAGAGTAACTGACACAAGACAAGGATGCCCTCTCTCACAACTCCTATTCAACATAGTGTGGGAAGTTCTGGCCAGGGCAATCAGGCAAGAGAAAGAAATAAAGGGTATTCAATTAGGAAGAGAGGAAGTCAAATTGTCTCCGTTTGTAGATGACATGATCATATGTTTATAAAACCCCATTGTTTCAGCCCAAATCTCTTTAAACTGATAAGCAACCAGCAAAGTCTCAGGATACAAAATCAATGTGCAGAAATCATGAGCATTCCTATACACCAATAATAGACAAACAGCTAAATCATGAGTGAACTCCCATTCACAATTACTACAAAGAGAATAAAATACCTAGAAATCCAACTTACAAGTGATGTGAAAGACTTCTTCAAGGAGAACTACAAACCACTGCTCAATGAAATAAAAGAAGACACAAACAAATGAAAGAACATTCCATGCTCATGGATAAGAAGAATCAATACAGTGAAAATGGCCATACTGCCCAAGGTAATTTATAGATTCAATGTTGTCCCCATCAAGCTACCTCTGACTTTCTTCATAGAATTGGAAAACACTACTTAAAAGTTCATATGGAACCAAAAAAGAGCCCACATAGCCAAGACAATCCTAAGCAAAAAGAACAAAGCTAGAGGCATCATGCTACCTGACTTCAAACTATACTACAAGGCTACAGTAACCAAAACAGCATG
Organism: Theropithecus gelada; assembly: GCF_003255815.1. Classification (NCBI taxonomy): domain Eukaryota; kingdom Metazoa; phylum Chordata; class Mammalia; order Primates; family Cercopithecidae; genus Theropithecus; species Theropithecus gelada. The sequence continues at coordinate 133,434,930 of NC_037670.1, forward strand.
ACACTGGTACCAAAACAGAGATATAGATGAATGGAACAGAACAGAGGCCTTGGGAATAACACCACACATCTACAACCATCTGATCTTTGACAATCCTGACAAAAAGAAGCAATGGGAAAAGGATTCCCTAGTTAATAAATGGTGCTGGGAAAACTGGCTAGCCAAATGCAGAAAGCTGAAATTGGATCCCTTCCTTACACTGCATACAAAAATTAACTCGAGATGGATTAAAGACTTAAATGTAAGACCTAAAACCATAAAAACCCTAGAAGAAAACCTAGGCAATACCATTCAGGACACTGGCATGGGCAAAGACTTCATGACTGAAACACCAAAAGCAATGGCAAAAAAAGCCAAAATAGACAAATGTGATCTAATTAAACTAAAGAGCTTCTTCACAGCACACAGATATATACATATATATCTGTGTGTGTGTATGTGTGTGTGTATATATATGTTTGTGTGTGTGTGTGTGTATATATGTGTGTGTGTGTGTGTGTGTGTGTGTGTGTGTGTATATCATCAGAGTGAACGCAACCTACAGAATGGGAGAAAATCTTTTCAATCTCCCTATCTGACAAAGGGCTAATATCCAGAATCTACAAAGAACTTAAACAAATTTACAAGAAAAAACACCATCAAAAAGTGGGTGAAGGATATGAACAGACACTTCTCAAAAGAAGACATTTGTGCAGCCAACAGATACATGAAAAAATATTCATCATCACTGGTCATTAGAGAACTGCAAATCAAAACTACAATGAGGTACCATCTCATGTCTGCTAGAATGGCGATCATTAAAAAGTCAGGAAACAACAGATGCTGGAGAAGATGTGGAAAAATAGGAATGCTTTTACACTGTTGGTGGGAGTGTAAATTAGTTCAACCATTGTAGAAGACAGTGTGATTCCTCAAGGATCTACAACTAGAAATACCATTTGACCCAGAGATCCCATTACTGGGTATATACCCAAAGGACTATAAATCATGCTGTTATAAAAACAGATGCACACATATGTTTATTGAGGCACTATTCACAATAGCAAAGATTTGGCACCAACCCAAATGTCCATCAATGATAGACTGGATTAAGAAAATGTGGCACATATACACCATGGAATACTATGCAGCCATAAAAAAGGATGAGTTCATGTCCTTTGCAGGGACATGGATGAAGCTAGAAACCATGATTCTAAGCAAACTACCACAAGGACAGAAAACCAAACACTGCATGTTCTCACTCATAGGTGGGAGTTGAACAACGAGAACACATGGACGCAGGGCAGAGAACATCACACACCAGGGCCTGTCAGGGGGTGGGGGGCTGGGGAAGGGCATAACATTAGGAGAAATACCTAATGTAAATGATGAGTTGATGGGTGCAGCAAAGCAACATGGCACATGTGTACCTATGTAACAAACCTGTACGTTGTGCACATGTAATCTGGAACTTAAAGTATGATAAAAATAATAGTAATAAAAAAGATTAGATGTGGCAAAACATTAACTGTTTGTGAAAATAAGTGCAGTGATATGGTCTTAGATGTACTCCTATAACATTTTATAGTTGAAAACTTCCAAAATTATAATTTTGGTGGCAAGGGACACATCATCAACTCAGGCCGTTTGGGTGCCCTGGAACGTAGTTTGTACAACAGAAGCAGGTTTAAAGATGAATTATGTTCCTTTCGTTGCCAATTCACAGAGTAACAATCAGTGTTACATTTACTTCCAATACTGATAACTTTTTTAGCCTGTTTATTATTTATTTTGAGTTTAGTTATGTGCTCATAGATTTATATATTCAATTTATTTTCATTAACTTTTGTCATTTTCTGGAGGGAGAGGGAAGGGAGACACCCCATGCAAGAATGCCAGAGATTCCCACATTTCTTATATTGAATTTGGGAATTTTTCATGAACTAATCCTTCTCAAGTTGTTCTTTGCCTTTGTTTTATATCCAAAAGTAGAAATGTTTGTTTTAGCAATTTTGTCAAGTCATATAGTGGTTTTTTGGGGAGGGAAGATTTTCCATCTTCATCCTTTCCACACTGAAAGTCTTGCACAGTTTGGTCTAGTCTCAGTTTGATAAGAATTACTTTTTAAAAACATGAATATATAGTCAATGTTATAGACCCTTCACCATTGATATAAATATATATTTGTTATTCATTTATATCAATGAGTTATACTCATTGTATATAAATGTATAACTCACTGTGATGAGTTATACTAATAGATTTGTGAGTACCATATATTAGACCACCCTTACTTTTAAGTATAAAATTTGTTTGTTGAGGTATTTTTTATACTACTAAAGAAAATTTTAATTAATATTTTGCATTTATGCTTATTAATAAGTAGGCTTACTTTTTCCTCAGATTACCTTTCTTCAGTGTTGGCAGTTATGTTATCCTAGCCATATATAATATATTTTGGGAATATTTTCTTTAGTCTATGAAAAAGTTCATATAAGGTCAGTAAAGTCTTTCACAGTCTCATCCTTTAATTGAGAGAATTGTAATGTCGACTGAATTTTTGATTGGTTATATTTCTATTTATTCTTAAGTCAATTTTAATAATTTGTTATTTTAATATACATTTTAATTTTATTTGATAATTTTATAGCATTTTTCTTCAATGTTTTAACATATCTATTTGTAGTTATGTCCCCTTCAACTTTTCAAAACAAACAAAATCTCTCTTTAATTTTGTTGATCAATTTTGCCTTCTGTATCTTGTATTATTTTTAAAGCTTTTTGCTTTTGTTAATCTTCTCTATTTTTTTTTTTTTTGGTAAAATATCAATAGCTTTGAGGGTACAGATGGTTTTTTGGTTACATAGATGAATTATATAGTGGTTAAGTCTAAGATTTCAGTGCACTCACCACCCAAGTAGGGTATATTGTACCTAATATTTTATTTTTTAATCCCTCACCTCTATCCTATTCTCTCTCCTTCTGAGTCTCCAATGTCCATTATTCCACTTTGCATGCCTTTGCATACCCATAGCTTAGCTCCTAATTATAAGTGAAAACACATAGTATTTGATTTTCCATTTCTGAGTTAGTTCACTTAGGATAATGCCTCAAGCTCCATCCAAGTTGCTGCAAATGACATTATTTAATTCTTTTATTATGGCTGAGTAGTATACCATGGTGTATATATACATTTTCTTTATCCACCGGCTTGTTGATGGGAACTTAGATTGGTTCCATATCTTTGTAATTCTGAATTGTGCTGCAGTAAACATATGTTTGCAGATGTCTTTTTGATATGACTTCTTTTCCTTTGGGTAGTTAGGTAATATCCCCTTTGTCATTTATGATTGTGTTTATTTGGGTCTTCTTGCTTTTTTTCCTTAATTAATCTAGCTAGCAGTTTATCTATCTTATTCTTTAAAACAACCAGCTCCTGGATTCATCAGTCTTTTGTATGATTTTCTGTGTCTCAGTTTCCTTCACTTCAGCTCTGATTTTGTCTATTTCTTGTATTATGCTAACTTTGGGGTTGGTGTGCTACTGTTTCTCTAGTTCCCCTAAGTTGTGGTTCTTAATTTGAGATCTTTCTAACTTTTGATGTGGGCATTTAGTGCTATGAACTTCCCTCTTAAATGCTTTGGCTGTATCCCAAAGATTCTGGCATGTTATATTTTGTTTAATTAGTTTCAAAGAATTTCTTGATTTCTCCCTTAATTTCATTATTTATCTAGAAGTCATTCTGGAGCAGATCATTTAATTTCCATGTAATTGTATGGTTTTGAGAAATTTTCTTAACATAGATTTCTATTTTTTTTGCACTGCGGTCTGAGAGTATGGTTGGTATCATTTCACTTTGTTTAAATATGCTGAAGATTGTTTTATGCTCAATCATGTGGTTGATTTTAGAGTATGTGACGAGTACAGATGAGAAGATTATATATTCTGTTGTTTTGGGTTGGAGATTTCTGTAGATATCTATTAGGTCTGTTTGGTCAAGTGTTAAGTTCAGGTCCCAAATATCTTTGTTAGTTTTTTGCCTTGATGATCCATCTAATACTGTCAGTGGGGAGTTGAAGTCTCCTATTATTAAGTGACTATTTCAGTTTCTTTGTAGGTCTCTAAGAACGTTTGCTATTAATCTGGGTACTCCTGTGTTGTGTGCATATATATTTAGGTACTAAATTATCTACCTTTCTTTGTAGGTCTCTAAGAACTTTATTAATCTGAGTACTCGTGTGTTGGAGATATATATATGTATACATATATATACACATGTGTATATGTGTGTATACATATATATGTATATAACTGTATTTGTATATGTGTGTATATGTATATATACATATATGTATCCGTATACATATATATATATCTCAACAAGAAGGTAATTAGGTCTTGTTGAATTGAACCCTTTACCATTATGTAATGCTTTTGTGGTTTTTTTTTTTTTTGGTCTTTTTTGATTTTTATTGATTTAAAGTCTATTTTGTCTGAAATTAGAATAGCAACCCCTGCTTTTTGTTTGCTTGTTTGTTTGTTTTCCTTTTACTTGGTAGATTTTTCTCCATCCCTTTACTTTGAGCCTGTGTGTGTCACTGCATGTGAGATGGAGTCTCTTAAAGAGCATGCCATTGATTTTTGCCTTTTTAAATCAAACTTGTCACTCTGTGCCTTTTAATTAGAGCATTTGTCTCATTTACATTCAAAGTTAGTGTTGATATGTGAGGATTTGAACCTGTCATCATGTTATTGGCTGGTTATTTATTTATTTATTTATTTTTGAGACGGAGTCTCGCTGTGTCGCCCAGGCTGGAGTGCAGTGGCAGGATCTCAGCTCACTGCAAGCTCCCCCTCCCAGGTTTACGCCATTCTCCTGCCTCAGCCTCCCGAGTAGCTGGGACTACAGGCGCCCGCCACCTCGCCCGGCTAGTTTTTTGTATTTTTAGTAGAGACGGGGTTTCACTGTGTTAGCCAGGCTGGTCTCGATCTCCTGACCTCGTGATCTACCCGTCTCGGCCTCCCAAAGTGCTGGGACTACAGGCTTGAGCCACCGCGCCCGGCCTATTGGCTGGTTATTATGCAGATTGTGTGGTTGTTCTATAGTGTCATTGGTCTATGTAGTAAAGTGTGTTTTTGTAGTGGCCAGTAGTGTTCTTTCCATATTTAGCACTCCCTTCAGGACCCTCTGTAAGGCAGATCTGGTTTTAATGAATTCCCTTAGCATTTGTATCCACTCTGCATGTGCACCAGCAGAGAGGGAGGCAAGGTCCACCCATAAATACACACACACTGGCAAAGCATGGTGTGGGATAACTGTGGACAAGTGCAGGCTGGGAAAGAGGCTGGGAAAGAGGGGCCACTGTGGTTTGGGGAGGGCATGGACTAGATGTGTATATTGACTAGGACTGCTCTGCTGGAGCTCTCTCTGATGGTCAGGCATGGTCTGCTAGTGCAGGAGCTATGATGCGGCCCCTAGGAGGAGCCTCAGTGAGAGTCCTGCAAGTAGGCATGGCCAGACTGGGTCCCCAGAAGCAGCCAGCAGACAGGAATGTGCTCAGGTCGAACCAGCCCTATCTTATAGGCAAGATTGCCCAGCACTGTTCAGGTCCAACAATTTGTCTAAGGTTAAAATCTTCTAGGGGAGCAAGGCGAGCTTAGGCGGATGGGCAACACTGACCCTGCTCCTCTACAGACACTATTGCACCAAACCCTCTGGGCTCCACATTGGCTGGAGTTCTGCATCTACCATCTCTCTAAGCCTCTCCCTGACAGCTCAGTTGTCCATGGGAGTCACGGGGTCTCCTGTTGCCAGGATTTCAGCGGTCCATGGTAAGAGCAGGTCACTCCTTATCTGCTCAACTTAATCATCCCCAGGAGTCGTTTGGGGACAGGAATGAGTCCCAGTGCAGAGTAGCCTCATGCAGGGTTCTCAGCTTCCTCCCTCTTCAGCCCAGCATCCGCGTCTTCTCTCCATCTGCTCTGAGTGCCTTCCCTGTGAAGATCTGCTGAGAGTGTGCCAGTCTTTCCAATGTCATGGTCTCCCCTAGCGGCATCTAGTCAGCCATCTTTCAAAAAACTGGATTGATTTTTTCTATTCTTCCTTAAAAAAAAAAAAAAGTTTCTGCTCTTACCATTATAATCTTATTTGAGTTTTTTCTTTTGTTCTGTTTCCAACTTATTGATTTGAATGCTTGACTTTTTAATTTTTAGTCTTATTTATATGTATATTGTGGTGTAAGTACTTCCTGTTTTGTTTTAGAGACGTTTTAACCTTCATTGTTGTCATTGTCATGCAGTTATAAATCATAACTTTTATTCTAATTTTTCTTTGCATAGCAGATTACTTAGAAGTATATGTTTAGTATTTTAGTGTGTTATTTTCTTTAGTGATTCCTTTATATTTTAAATCTTATTCTTGTCTTAAAAATATCTAAAGCTGATTAGTATGTCCATCATATTGCATAGTAATGCAAAGGGATATAATTATAAAAACACTAATCTCTTTCTATGTTTTTTATTATTAGGTTTGTTAGGCACATCTGTTCCTACTAATTATAATTATTAATTTTGTATAGTCTGTAGTTAAATAAATTCACCAACATGTTTATCCATTTTTCATGTTCATGCCTTTTTTCTTGCATTTTACTATTCTCTTTTGGGTACACAGTTTTTTGTTCCTTTGTTTTCTTTCCTCTTTTCTTCAAAAATATTAATTTAAGACTGTATATATACATATATATATGTTCAACTATGGCTGGGGGTGACAAATGATAAACACTAACATAATAAATAGTTAAATTATATTGTTAGTAAATTATAAATATTCCAGATAAATGAGAGCAAAAAGCCAGAGATTAGTGGCATTTTTAGACATGGTGGTCAGCAATGACCTCACTAAGCATACGACATTTAAGTAAAGTGGGCCATGGAAATGCTTGGAAGAACAGCACTCCAAGCAAAGAGAAATAGTTAATGTAAAGTCCCTGAGATACAAACCTGACTGCAGTATTTGGAAAAACAACATGGAGGACAGTGTGGCAGGAACAGATGAAGAGAGAGGGAAAGAAGAGAGAAAGGAGATTGGAGAAGACACAGGTCAAATTATGTAGTTTTTGCAAGCCATTACAAGGAGTTGGGATTTTGGTCTGTAGGTGATGGGAAGTCATCGGGTTATTCAGCAGACGTACATCTTTTAAATGATTATTCTGGCTCTTATGTGGAGAATTGATTGTAGGAAAACCAGAATAGAAACAGGAAAACTGGTTAGAAGACTGTTGCCATGATCTACGTAAGAAATGATGAGTAGGCCAGATTTGTTGCTATGGAGGTAGTGAGAGATAGTCAGATTCTGGATAAATTTTGAAGACACAGCCAGCAGATTACTTCTGAATTTAATAAAGAAATTACTGTGGCTGTAAGAAGGCATCCTGATGATAACTAGCATGTGGTAATTAATTACAGTAAGGTAAGTTTAAAGGATAATTATGTTATTACTTATCCACCAAAATTATATGTTATATATAAACAATTTTTTAAAACTCTTGCTTAAACAAACAAATATCAAAGAGTTGAAACTTCATAGGTCACAACTTTTACTGGTTGCATTTGACAGATTTGTTTTATTACTTTTACTAATTAGAACATACCATATAATATTATGTGGTAATTAAAGATAATAAAGGTAAAAATATAAGAATATAAAAATTAGGGCAAGATAGAGCAAATAATATGAATACTTCTATAGATAAAGTATTTTAAATTATTTTTTGGGTTTATTTATGTTTTATATCATTTGTATTTGTTGATCTTATAAGAGATAAAGTTTATTAAATGAGAGCTTGCTGTAATATGCATAACATGAAAAAATAAGGCTTTTAAATTTAATTGTTATATAGATCACATGAAAAGCCATGATTATGGCCAACACTGTGTAGCAGTGTTACAAATATAGGCACAACAGCAAGGCATTAAATAAGGGTAATTGCTTTCTTGTGGCAAACGTTCTGAAATAGAGAAAATGGGCATCCATCTATTTCAGAGATTACCAGGACATAGTAATTACTATGGATATATAAACCTACATTTCATTAACAGCACATTTGGCTAAATATAACTTCTGAAGAAACATGTATAAAGTCCAGGTTAGGTGGAGGAAGATAAAACCTTATGTAAGATAATTAGTTTACCAGCTTTGTTCTTAAGATAAAGGTATGTAACCAGTGAAGTGGACAGAGAAGTGCGAGAGATCAGAAAGCCGGGATTCTAATTGTAATCCTGTGTTGTGCTGGTGAATATCACACAACTGGCTCCTTGGAAAAAAATGCTGATTTTTAATGTTGCTGGATTTCCATGGTATAAATATCCCACTGTCGCTGATTTCAAGATGGTGACCTGATGTCACTGAAAGCAGAATTCAGAAGAGATGAGGACACTTAACCCTGGCAAGTCTGTGAAAGTCAGCTCCAGCATGTCACTTCCCAGACTTAGAATCAAATGGTCATGAAATTTTGAATAACTCATGTACAAGTTCTAGACCTATGTTTCCTCACTTCTCAAATCAAAAATTGGACTGTTGTCTAAAATCCTTCCCAGACTTAACATTCTTTTTAAAGGATAGAGGTAAGATGATTTTTTATTATTAAATAAGTTTTAAAAATATAGAATACCCTTACTTTTAAATTGCATATAAAACTACAGGTGGAAGTAGCAGAATAAAATCTATTTTTCCCATTAATGACTGTTTTAATACTCCTTATCTTTAAATGGAGACATAGATTTGGGAACATCATGTAGAGAAATTGGCATTAAGTATGTAAAATACTAATGAGATGAAATGTAATTCCAATTGTGATAGTATCAGTTATAATGCAAAGGGGTGCCTTTGGTAGTAGAACATATATTTTCTGTCACATTCTGCATTTAGCCTAAATCTGTACCATGTTGTGGTGAGCTTGTAAAATTACACCCAACAACTCCCACTTCCTGGTATTCATAACCTTGTGTAATTTGGCTCTTTGAGTGTGGAGTGGAATTCTTTTTTCCATTCTGATGGATATACTTCAGCAAGTATCGGATGTTATTTCCACAATTAGGCTTCAAAAGGACTGTGACTTCCTTATTGTATGCCCTCCTTTATTCTCTGCTGGCTCACACAGGGAAGCATTCAGATGATTGCAGCCTCAGCCATTTTCACTGACACTTCACAAGAGACCCTGAAACAGAGGATCTGCCCAACTGAGCATCTCTCAGATTCTGACAATCAGAAACCATGTAAGATAATAAGAGCTTGTTATTTTAAGCTGCTACATTTTGACATAATTTAGCAATTAAAAAATCAATACAGGGGTTGAGGAGAAATATGTTTGAAACTGAAAGGCAGGAGCTCCTTTTCTCCATATTTCACATGCAATTTTATCAAAGTACATGGAAAAGTACAACAACCCAATATACATTGTACCACTAATGAAACAGTCCTTTCAGGAATAAAGGTTAGGGTTACCCCCCGCAGGCAAGGAACCTTAACCTGCTGAGGTGCTTGCTTAGGAGAAAGGATGTATGGAATGAGTAGTGGAAGAAGGTTATTAATACTACGACGATGGAGCTGGTTATAGAAACATGATCTATAATAGTTATGACTATTATATTTTTCCATATTTTTAATAAACATATAAATATTGATAAAAATCTTTGCTTCCTCACCTCCCATTTTCCTGTCAACTAACGTAACAATAATGTTAACTTTTTATCTCAGTATTGAATTTATATGACTTCAAAGGCAGACTGTGACTGAGCTAGAAAAATGAATAAACATTACCTAAAGATGGATAAGGTATATTTTTCCTTTTGAGGGTCAGGAAGGGGTCAGGTTGCAGGGCGGAGGTTATGTTTTTCCTCTTGGGTGCAGGTTGTGGGGGTGGCGGTTAGTGTGTGTGTGTGTGTGTGTGTGTGTGTGTGTGTGTTTCATATACGGTATAGTAGCTGTATGGTGGGCAGAAGCAAGACTTTACTCATCTTTATTTGAAATTTGAGTATGATTTAAAGTGTCATGTATGGCTACATGGTGACAAGGACTGTGACGGCCCTGTAAAGTTTGTTAAAGTGGCTCAACTGAACAATAATCCCAAGAATTTCCTCCCCTGTGTGTTTCTGATTAGGGTTGACTACAAGAACAATTTGTGTAAGATTTGGAAGGTAGAGTGAAAAAGTAGTCATGTTTGTTCACTGAGGGTTTATGTAGGCCAAACTTTTGCAGTTCATGCATGTTTTTGAGTATTTGGGTGGCAGCTGGACCTAAGGGTTATGTTGCTTCCATAAGATTTTTTCCCTGGTTTTCTTAAATCCTGGGTCAGGTGCTATTTAACTCTATGACAAGTGCAAACTTCTCTTTTATGTCATCCATGGCACTGAGGAGGAGAGACAAACAGAATAGATACAGGTTCGGTTGGGCACAGTGGCTCATGCCTGTAACCCCAGCACTTTGGGAGGTTGAGGCAAGCAGATCACAGGGTCAGGAGTTAGAGACCAGCCTGGCCAATATGGCAAAACCCCATTGTCTTAATTTAGGAGAGCCAAATAATTAGACATGGGGCCAAAGTATATAAGAAAGCGGCAGCCTTTTATAGCAAATATGCACACACTCTTGGGGGCAAGGTTCTCCGGTCCTCAGGTATGGGGCCAGGGAAGTCGCGCCGGCGCTCTCGGGTGAGGTTCTCCAGTCCACAAGTAGGAGGGGCCGAAAAAGTCAGGCCGGCTCCTGCCAGCGGGGGACTTTTATGCATTGGTACTGGAAGGGGGAGGGCAGTGGGCGGGATAAGGGCGTGATAGGGGCATTTCCATAGGCGTGGCCGGGTAAGTTTCGATCTCTTCGGATTGATGTCACCTGGCGCATGCTCTGTTGTCCTGCACTTTCCCAGCACGGGAAAGTTGGTGATGAAGAACCCGGAAGCAATTGGGACTGTGCCATCTTGTTCACCTTCCTCCATTTTGTCCTTTCTCCCTCACCCAAACACCCATGTCTACTAAAAATACAAAAATTAGCCACGCATGGTGGCATCCACCTGTAGTCCCAGCTACTCAGGAGGCTGAGGCAGGAGAATCACTTGAACCTGGGAAGCAGAGGTTGCAGTGAGCGGAGATCATACTACACCACTGCACTCCAGCCTGGGTGACAGAGCGAGACTTAGTCTCAAAAAAAAAAAAAAAGATACAGGCTCTAGGTTATACTTTGCAGATTTCAGTTGTTCCTAATCTCTCCAACTTCATGTCTATCTTTCCTTATCTATCTTCTGCACTCTGAATCCACAATCATCAATAGAAACAGAAGAAATAACTGAACCAAGAATGTTTTACCAGTTCCTACAATTGTATAAGTTCAAATCTCCATAATACTTTATTCTAAATCCTTCCTAGTGACTCTGATTCTCTGAATAATATATATATTTAGCTAAGAAGAGTGACTTTTCTTTGGTTGAGCCAAAAAATACCAGTCTTATACCTTCAAGATTATCCCAAGACTTATTGCCCATGATTATCCTGTAATAGGTTTTGATCATTCATAATACAGTCTTTTCTATGCTATTTACTTCAACCATAAGATTGTAATGGACATCATAATATTGGCTTCTCTGAATTTTAAAGTTTCAGGCAAAAATTTGTTATAGCTGAGATCCTATATATTTATTCTGATTTAGAATCCGAATACTAATTTTTAAGGAATACTACTAGTTCTGTGCAAGTAGAATATGATAATTGAGAATTTTATGTTCCCTAAGGCCATGGGATGGGGAGATAGAAAGCAATGAATGCTTCTGTTAGGGGGAAAGGACACTCCCTGACTATCCTTAAGAAATGGAAGCTCTTTGGACTCATGACTCTCACTCTATTTCTAGGACAAGTACTTAGTGTCCATATGTACATTTTAAAACCATAGTTAAATGAAGAAAAAAACAGTCTTGCTTTCTGTCTAGCATGATATTGCATCCCTGGGATGAATCCCGCTTGATCATAGTGGATGATCTTTTGAATGTATTGTTGAATTTGGTTTGCTAGTAATTTGTTGAGAATTTTTGTACCCATTTTCATTAGGGATATTGGCCTGTACTTTTCTCTTTTTGTATTGTTGTGTTCTTGTCTGGTTTTGGAATCAGGATATGCTTCATAAAATGAGTTTGGAACAATTCTCTCCTTTTCAATTTTCCAGAATAATTTGAGGATAATTGGTATTTGTTTCTTTAAATGTTTGTGAGAATTCGGCACTGAAGTCACCAAGTTCTGGGCTTTTCTTTGATAGAAGGCTTTATAGTATTGATTTAATTTTCTCTCTAGTTACTAGTCTATTCAATTACTTTATTTCTTCATAGTTAAGCCTTTAAAGGTTGTATGTATCCAGGAATTATCCCCTTCTTTTATGATATCAGATATGTTGGCATGTAGTTGTCCCTAAGAGTTTCTTATGATTTCTTGTATTACTGTGGTATCAGTTGTAACATTTCCTTTTCCATCTCTGATTTCATTTGAGTCTCTTTTTTAAGTGTAGCTAAAGGTTTGTTGATTTTATCTTTCCCCAAAACCAACTTTTCATTTCGTTATATGTTTTGAATTGCATTTTTAGTCTCTATTTTGCTTATTTCTTCTCCAAGCTTTATTATTTCCTTCCTTACTGTTTTCCTGGTTCCTTGAGGTATATCATTAGATTGTTTACTATAAACCTTTTTTTTTTTTTTTTTTTTTAACATAGAAGTGTATTGCTATACACTTTTCTCTTAGGACTGCTTTTGCTGTATTCTATAAGTTTTGATATGATGTGTTTCCATTCTTGTTTGTCTCAAGGAATTTAAAAATTTTCCTTTTAATTTCTTCATTGACCCTTGGTTATTCAGGAGCATGTTGTTTAATTTCTATGTATTTGTAAAGTTTCTAAAGTTTTTCTTGTTGATTTCTAGCTTTATGCAATTGTAGGCAGAAAATATATTTGATATGATCCCTGTATCATAAATTTAAGACTAGCTTTGTAGCGTAACATATAATTAATCCTGGAGAATTCTCCCTGTGCAGTGGAGAAAACTACGTGTACTGCAGCAAGTGAATGAAATGCTCTGTAAATGTCTGTTAGGTCCATTTGGTCTATGGTGTGGTCTAAGTCTGATGTTTCTTTGTTGATTTTCTGTGTATCCATTGTTGAATTTGATATAATTGTTGAAAGTTGACATTTTTTTCTAAATACTTTTTTTTATTATTTTTACACAGTGAAAAATAGTTCATCTTCCTTGATACACTTATATTTTCTAATTACAGATTATTATATTAATTCAAATAAATTTTCACTTGAGGCTTTTTGTTTTTTTCTCTTTTCCAAAATTTATCTCATGCTTTGTTTTCTTCTATTAAGAAACTCATTGGGCTTTCCAGGTAAATATTCAATTATCTGACAACACAAAAGGTTGTGTTGAGCAGACTCTTATGAATCATAAACCTTACCAGTGGCAAATTTGCCAATGACTCAAACATGTATCTGTCAAATACCAGGCAAAAGTGAAACATTCTTTACTTGGAGAAATTGAGGAGCCAAACACAGCTCCCCAAAGTGCCTTTCTCTTTGAATTAGGAAATGTTTTAGTTTTGGACTAATGAATAAGATTCTTCCTAAGCAACATATGCTGCTTAGAAAAAAAGGGAGCCATTTCAGTTAAGGAACATCTCCTCTTTGTACCTCATTATTTCACAGATAAATTGGTTATCTTTCATTTTTCTAGAGTCATGCTTGCCATAAAACCATACATTTCAAGTTTGCTTATAATAAGTAATATAAGCAGAGCAGGTTTATTCTTCTGACAATATTTAATACATAAGGTTGCTCTATTCTCATGAGTGAGTACCACCAGTAAGTTTACCATGAGATTTGGTCTTTGGTATGTTTAACAAGATATTTGATTGAGGCCATTCCTTATTGCCAGGACTACCAGTTAGGGAGGCAATTGGTTTCAGGGCTGATGTTAATTCTTTTCTTCTCAAATCATCACCATAATAACAAATATTGCTATCTATATACTTTTTTTTTTAATAACAAAAATGTTTTTAGCATTTTGATAGGGTACTTTGCTTTGTTACTTTTAGAAAAATGATTGTATACCTTGTAGTATTGAAATATCCTTGTACATTAGTTTCCTGAGGCTGCAACAAGAAATTATCAAAAACTGGGTGGTTTAAAACAATAAAAGGCTGGATGCAGTGGCTCACACCTGTAATCCTAGTACCTTGGAAGGCCGAGGCAGGCGGATCCCTTGAGCCCAAGAGTTTAAGACCAGCCTGGGCAACATGTCAAAACCCCATCTGTACAAAAAAATATAAAAGTGGGGCATGGTGGGACATGCCTGTAGTCTCAACTCTTTAGGAGGCTAAGGTGGGAAGATCACCTGAGCCCTGGGAGGTATAGGCTTCAGTGAGTTGTGATTGCACCACTGCACTCCAGCCTGGGCGACAGAGTAAGACAGTGTCTCAGTCAGTCAGTCAACAGAAACTTATCCTCTTATGGCTCTGGAGGCCAGAAGTCTAAAATCAGTAAGTCAGCAGGACTGTTCTCTCTGGAGACACTAGGTGAGAATCATTACTTGGTCTTTTAACTTCTGGTGTCTGTTGGAGTTCCTATGGTTGTATCACTCCAGTCCCTGCCTTTGTCTTTACATGGCCTTCTCCTCTGTGCCTGTCTTCTCCTGTTTGTGTTCCTTATAAGGACACATATCATTGGACTTAGGGCCCTCCTGAATAATTCAGGATGATTTCATCTCGAGATCATTAATTTAATCAAGTTTGTAAAGATTCTTTTCCCATTTAAGGTCATATACAGGTTTTGGGGATTAGGACATAGGCCTAATATCATTTTGGGGACCACTATAATTCACATTTCTGAATTAATCCTTCATGGTATTAATGTACCATTCTTTTGATATACTGCTATTATCAGATTAAGAAATGATGCATCCATATTTTTAACTGTGATTAGTCTAAAGTCGTGCATTAGTTCTATAGTGATAAAGTTTAAAAATTAAGATTTTGCTGACTTTTAAAATTAGAGATATTCCCATCATTTTTCTAAGTGTTCAAATAAACTTAAATTTAATGTTTTAAAATAGATTTTAATGTGTTCCAATTTAGCCCTGTTCCCATTGGCTCTCATTCGATTTTGGTCTTTAATTACTTTTAAATTTTATCTATAATTGGGCTATTCAAATTTTATTAATTTGAAACTTGATAGAAAATTTTTCATTTTTTTCTAATTTTTAAAGCTATTTTCTATTAAGCCTGTTTAATCATTTTTAAGATTGTAAGTGGCATTATTTTTAAGTTTGTTTTAAATTGCACATTGCAAGTATATAGAAATAAGGTTGATTTTTGTAATGCTGACCTTATATCCTGAGACCTTGCTAAATTCGTAGGCTAGTTCTGGGAGATTGTTTTCTTTTCTGTAGATTCCACGAGATTTCTACATAGACAATAATGTCATTCATTTCTTTCTTTCTAATCTTTGTGCCTTTGACTTCTTTTTCTTGTCTTATTGTACTGGTTAGAACTTCTATTAAAATGTTGAATAGCAGTGGTGATAAAGGACATCTTTTCCTTGTTCCTCATCTTTGTTGGCAAATATTACATCTTTCACTATTATGTATATTGTTAGCTGCATGGTTTTTGGGTGTATATTGGTTCCATTTTCTTCCTTTCTGTGGCTTATTTGAACATTTTTAAATATCCCATTTGTCTATTTTAAAATGTCTTTCTTCCCTTCATTTCCCTTTCCCTCCCTTTCTTTCCCTTAGCTACTGAGCACCTCTAGTACGTTTATTTTGTTATTGTATATTTTGTTTCTTATGTCTTGTATTTCTTTGCTGAGGTGTTTTATTGTTTTTTGCTTTGTTTTTTTTCTTTTTTCTTTTTTGAGATGGAGTCTTGCTTTGTTGCCCGGGCTGGAGTACAGTGGCATGATCTCAGCTCACTGCAACCTCCACCTCCCAGGTTCAAATGATTCTCTTGCCTCAGCCTCCGGAGTAGCTGGGACTACAGGTATGCACTACCACGCTTAGCCAATTTTTGTATTTTTAGTAGAGACGGTGTTTTACCATGTTGGCAAGGCTGGTCTCGAACTCCTTACCACAGGAGATCTGCCTGCCTTGGCCTCCCAAAGTGCTGGGATTATAGGCATGAGCCACCACACACAGCCGAGAATTTCTATTTTTCTGTTTAGTTCAAGTGTTTTCTTGATTATTACAGCATTTGTATAATAGGTGCTTTAAAGTCTTTGCAGATGTTTTCAACATCTGTGTGATTTTGTTGTTGTTGGAGTCTGTTGGTTTTCTTTTCTCCCAAAAGCTGAAATTTTCCTAGAGATTTTTGTTTTAATAGTCAATAGACCTGGTTAGGTTTTGTTTTTTTGTTTGTTTGTTTTGAGACGGAGTCTCGCTCTGTCGCCCAGGCTGGGGTGCAGTGGCCCAATCTCGGCTCACTGCAAGCTCCTTCTCCCAGGTTCTTGCCATTCTCCTGCCTCAGTCTCCTGAGTAGCTGGGGCTACAGGTGCCCGCCATCACACCCGGCTAATTTTTTTTGTATTTTTAGTAGAGATGGGGTTTCACCGTGTTAGCCAGGATGGTGTCCATCTCCTGACCTTGTGATCCGCCCGCCTTGGCCTCCCAGAGTGCTGGGATTACAGGCGTGAGCCACTGCGCCTGGCCGACCTCGTTAGGTTTATACTGCAAGTTCCAACTTATCTATAAGTAGGCTGTGGTTCCAATTCCAGTCTAATTTTAAAAGATCTTTGATACGCTGATTAAGGTCTGGTGTACACACGCAAAACTTGGTAATAAGTTTATAAATAACTTTATAGGGTTTCTTTTTTGAGCCCTTCTCTCTGTAATCTCCTTGGTTCCATTATTTTCTTAGACCTCTTGTTTTTCATCCTCAAGTGACTAAGGCTTTTGTTACCCCCTCTCTACCACTCACTTTTAAAACTGTGTAGCATTCAGGGCTGAACGAAGAAAATCTTTAGAAAAAAATGCTAAGCTTAATGTGTGTCACGTGGTTATTCAAATGCTCATCTTCTTACATACTGTGTCTGTTAATATATACTTTTTGGGCACTCTCAAATAGATACTCTATGCGTTCTGCTATTTTTTACAGTTGCCGTCAGTGTGAGTGATCAGGCAAAGCATGCATAGACATCTTATACAGAATAATAAGAGTGGTTCATTTATTTTTAGCATAATTATTGATATGAATTTGTTTAAATGTACCAAGTGTAGAGATAATAAGTGTTGAAGGGATACATTATCCACCTGGATGTTAGTTATTTTAAATAATTCTCAATTTTTGTATTTTATGTTAATACTCTATAGTAAATTTTTCATTAGTAGTTAATGCTCATTGACTATAGAAAAAAAGTGGAGAATATAGAAGGGTGGAAGTTTGATGAAAACCAAACCTCCTCTTATTCCAGCTATTTGGTGACAAGTTTGTTTAGTTTTTTTCTTTACCTTTATAATGTGTGTGTGCGTTTATAAACAAAATTAAATAGCATTGTGTTTACAGGTTCTTTTTATAATATAAGCAATTTTTATGTAATTGAATTTTAATTCTTTATAGTATCCAACTGTATGGATTATATTGACTTTAAAATAAACCTACATTTCTCCAGAGTTATGTATTCTCCTACAGAGTTACATACCTTCTAGGATCCCAACTCCTCATAGAGTATTTTTCACATAAAAAATATATGTCTAGTTTTTAAAAATGAATATATATGGATTATAAACATAATATAATAGATTTACTAACCTGTTTTCTGTTGGGCACTAGTATATTACATTACCATTTACTTTTCTTAGTCGCATTGGACTTTTCATTAGTCCAAAGCTCTTTGATTTCATTACTCTCTTTCTCTGTTTTTTTTTTTTTTTTTCCCCTAAGTATTTAGGAAGCAGTGTGTTAATACCAGGAAGGCATTTTTCTGTACTAGTTATGATGGTTCTGATAAAAGTAATATTTTTCCATTTAAAAAATTACCTATTTGCCATACCTTAACTTGACTTCTATATAAACACACATGCGCACACACACACACACACACGTGTACACACACAATTGAAAAAGAATTTAGTAGGACTGTGGGAGACAGTAAACACTGAAACTTCTGTGATTCTGTAAAAAAGAAAATTAAACAAGAGAAAAATCTGAGTCAAATATATTCATATATGATTATAGTTTCTATTAAAGGTTTTAATACATTATATTAAAAGTACAAAGGTGCATAGCAAGTGTGGAAATGAACCTAAGTGTGTCCAGGAACATTGTAACTAAAAATAATGGAACATCTATTAATTTAATAAATTCTGTGATAGTAACACTATAACCCATTTTTATAATCATAGTTTTATTTAGTATTTTTAGGAAAGTTGTTTTAAAGACAATTTACACTATAATGTAAAAAGTATCACTGTTATTTATGAAATGATTTAACTATTTGAAATATACTCCCATTTTTCACTTTGGACTATACATAACTTTTCCCTAAATAACATGTCATAAGTTATTCATTATACTAGACCTTTTTATTAAATTATATATTGATATATATTATATATGTATATATTAAATTTTTTGAGACAGGGTCTCTGTCATCCAGGCTGGAGTGCAGTGGCACAATCTTGGCTCACTGCAACCTTCACCTCCTGGGCTCAAGTGATATTCCCACCTCAGCCTCCCAAGTAGCTGAGACTATAGGCACACATTACCACACCTGGCTAATTTTTGTAGTTTTCTTGGTAGAGATGAGATTTCGCTGTGTTGTTCAGGCTGGTCTCTACTTTCTGGGCTCAAGCAATCTACCTGCCTCAGTTTCCCGAAGTGCTGGGATTAGAGGCATAAGCCACCACGCCTGGCCTAATTTTTCTGTTTTTTTTGAGAAAAGCAACAACATTTAACATTTATCAAGGAATATTACTCATCATATTGAAAGAAGTCATATGTTTTCACAATTCTTATATACAAATATAAATAAAGGCCTTTAAATATAAAATAAATAATATAAAGAAATAAACTATAAAATATACCATTGTAAAATAGCTAATGTTTTACACTATTCAAAAAAACTCACACAAAATTAACAAAATATATATTACAATTCAAGAAAATTTGATTTCCTATTCATTTTAAAGCTGTCTAACAAACCCTGTGGGAGAAATTTTAAGTTGTCAATTTCAAGGTAAAAGTTAGAATTTATATTTGATGACTTTTGTCAATTTCTGCTAAGGCTGTTTCCTTCTTCCTAATGTAAAGTAGCATTTTTACATTTTTATATACCTTCATTCACTTATCACTGACAAGTGGCATTTCTTAAGCTGACAAAGATAAGCATGAAGCAGATGTCAGGAGATGGAAATGATCACAGTATGGAGCACTTCTTTTGTAAAATATATGAGTTAATTCACCAGTCGTGAAAGCAAAGGACAGAAATGCTTTCTTTGTGTGTAGTGTTGGCAAGTGTCATGAAAGTTCCGCCAAACAAGGTTATTAATTCATGACCTATTTCTCTCCCTGCCATAGCACCTTCTTCAGAAAGGACTACCATTTCCACTGGGCAGATCTTCCAATTATGCGTAAGATATGAAGTAAAGGCCAAACTCCATCAAAAACTTAGAAGCAAATAGTCCCCTTGACAACCAGATGTCTATCTTTCCAGGTTAAATCTTTCCAAGTTCTAATGGATGGTTTCTGCAACACTGTGTTTACCTTCAAACTCATGTTGCTTTAAGATCTGGTTGGCAACTCAGGGAGAAAAAAAATACACTTTTCTTGAGAGCAAGCTGTATCTTTTATGAAGTTAAGGTTAAAAGAAAAATTGTGTTGGTAATATCCACATAGCGACAGATGAAACCATTCCAAAGGTCTTGTAGATTTGCTACAAAGAGGAAGTCTGGCTAGAATATTAGACAGTGCCTCTATATACCTGTCTTTTTTCATTTCCATTTCCCTATCCCTAACAAAACACAGCTTAAAATGTGGCCAGTTCAAGTTGAGATGTGCTGTAAGTATAAAATTCACAGCAGATTTCAAAGATTTGGTACCAAAAAAGTAAAAATATTCAATAATATTTTTATATTGATCATACATTGAAATGATAAAAATTGGATAAATTGAAGTAAAATATTTAACAATGTAAAAGGAGGAAGTCTGCAGAAAGTGTTATATCAGGTGTCTGCATTTAAATATGTGAGCGTTACATTAAAAAAATCTGTTATGGCTCCTACTAGTCTATAGGGCAAAGTTCAAAACTTTTAACCTGTATTCTTGGGTAAACCAGATAACACAAGACATATCAGCACAGTATCATTCCCCCAAGACTACTTTTTTGTGTATTGATATGATACCACTGGCCTATGTTAGGGATGTTCTAAAAAACTGTTCTGTCAGCTTTATTCCTGTGTTGTTGAGGACGTTATTTATCATATTTTTTGAGGTCTTTGGTCTTAATATCAGTTTTGAATTTCCTGAGTATTTGATTTGTTTGTGCCTTATTATTCTTAATTTGTCACTTCTTTTTCTCTTTTGGTATGGGCTGCCATAAATCTTAAAACTTAATTTTTTCTATCACTATAAATAATTTATAACAAGTTATAGTATCATTCTTATACGTTAACTTCTATCCTAGATACATCTCAGGTATGTTAACTCTTAATTTCTATTTTGAATCATTTTTTTCTGAAAGGTAAACTAGGTTATTTTTCTTGGTTAGCTTCATCTTTGTAAGCTACTCCAAATCATTTTATTATTTTATTTTATTTTTTGAGATGGAGTCTTGCTCTGTAGCCCAGACTGGAGTGCAGTGGCACAATCTTGGCTCACTGCAACCTCCATCTCCCGTGTTCAAGCAATTCTCCTGCCTCATCTTCCCGAGTAGCTAGGATTACAAGCGTGTGCCACCACACTTGGCTAATTTTTGTATTTTTAGTAGAAATGGGGTTTCACCATGTTGGCCAGGCTGGTCTCAAACTCCTGACCTCAAGTGATTTGCCCACCATGGCCTCCAAAGTGCTGAGATTAGAGGCATGAGCCATTGTGCCTGGCCTCAAATCATTTTAGACCAAGGTAGGATACGAGTTAATAACATTAAATGTATACCTTAAATTGAAATTCAAATCGCTTTATAATCTAAATCCAATTGACTTTT
Source organism: Theropithecus gelada (assembly GCF_003255815.1). NCBI lineage: Eukaryota > Metazoa > Chordata > Mammalia > Primates > Cercopithecidae > Theropithecus > Theropithecus gelada. Next base: position 133,456,120 of record NC_037670.1, read on the forward strand.
CAAGCCCTAATTTTCAAGAACATCTTTTTATATACCACTAGCTTAAATCAGCTTTGTCACCTACATGGTCCCATACAACCTAGGTTTGTTTTCACTTGGCCCACATTGAGAATGCCTTATTTTTTCACCCCTATCCATCTAAATATTAACTATTTTTCAAGATCCATTTCTCATTCCACCTCATCCTACCTCTTTTTCTAATGATAAACTTGTGGCATTTATTTACTTAACCCTTCATCTGGATCTTGACTTTGTCCAGTCTACCGACAGTTCTTACATTGTTTAACATGTCCTGAACCTTCTTAGTATGTTTAGTACCAAAATCTTGGATTTCAAATAGACGAGTTCCTAAAAGTAAGGAGCTAGATCTTGTCTACTTGTCTAGAACCAAAATTATCTTGAATTCTGGTGCATTTGTTGAAGGCACAAACATTTATAAAATAAATCAATATATAGGATGGTATTAAAGTGTTAGAATGAGTGGTTATAGTAGATTTTAACACAGTGTTATGAAATCAACTGGAACCTCTAGAGGTATTTACAACTGTTGCAATACCTGAGATGGTACTGGGCACTAACCTGAGCCTTAAACACAGTTCCTAGATCTGCACATTTTATTATTCTATTCCATCTTTGTAAAAAAATAGGAATGGCTATGTGAACTCTGAGTTTTCCTGGAATGCAGAAACTCAGTCAAGAACAGCATCTAAATTAGGCAGTGACAGTAGAGCTTATACTGAGAAAACGGTCAGTCTGGTGCTCTTATGACAATTTATGTTGGTTTGTGGCTTGGTGACATTGAGAAATGAGTCATTGTAATTCTCCTGGTTGATGATCAATGGTACAATCACAAGGTTCAGAGTAGGCAGCCCAAGTGAAACAGTTATTTTCTAAACAATGTATTCTGATATCCTATGCAGGAGGAAGAATAAAGCCTAGGACGTATTTGGAATCTCAGAAAGGCAAAAAGACAATTTCACTGCCATTCTGAATGACTGCCATCTTGTTGCATGCTGTGATACATTTTCTACTCCAAATGTACAGTTGAGTAGGCATTCATCCTACATTCTTTAACGGGTTTTGTTTTTGAAGATTTACTTTTTTCCTTTTCTTTCTTCTTTTTTAGCATAGATGGTAGTCTGCTGTTGATAAAACACTTGAACTCCTGCTGTTTAAATTGCTACATTCTGTTCTGAGGAGTGAAATAATGTTCTGCCATTTGCTCCCAGGTACTGGAACTGCTACTGAAATGTACACATAAGTGCTCTAATGTTGGTAGAGAATAGCTTTTCGTAGGGCTTAAGGCAGTAGGGAAGGAGTATATCTCACCCCTTTCCTTGTGGAAGGTTGAACTGCTTATTTCCCCTGCTGTGACTTCTATCTCCCAGAAACCCCCTTCTCATGTACTGGCACCTGGATCACTAGATTTTTTTTTTTTCCATAAAACAGCCCGAAGCTTGCATTGTCAATGAGGTAATTCCCAAAGTTGCTAGATCAGGCTTCCTCACTGAAGAAAGTTCAAAATGTTTTGATCTGTAATATAATTAACATAGGTATTCTGAATTATCATAGTCCTCAAAGCCTTTTATTTTTACTACAGGGAAGGTTTACTCACTCTCTCGTTTGGCTTTCTGATTTTTCACATTTTGAGGATGAACTTTTCTCGATACTAAGGGAAACTTAATGTCATAGATTTTTATCAATTTAACTTCAGTGAGTAAATTCTACAACATGATTTATTTTGGATCCAGAAATACTTTGATTAAGCAGACTATACTCATTAACATATTACCTACCAATGGAACAAATGTACAGTTTACAGTCCAATATTTTAAGATAAGAATTATTTTGCATCTGGTACATGCTTCCTCACTTCCAACAACAGATACTATTTTTCTCCAGATTATATTTATCCTCTTGTGGGAAGCATCTTATTTTGTAGATCCAATTGTCCCCCATATCTTTACAATAAAAACTTTTCTCATGCAGTCATTGTATATCTAGTAGGCACCTAACAATGCTAAAAACTCTGATAAGCTTCTGTATTACAAATTCAAGTTAAAAACAATCCTTGATAAATGAGCTAAAAAGGGTGTTGTGAAGTCAAATTTGTCAATAAGCACTAGGAGAGTGCTGCAAGCGTGATCATGGTATTCCATGTCTTCTGTAAAAGATCAATAATTAGGCCTATAAAATTTTATATAATTGGATATATATTATAGAAAATAGAATGTATAAAATGTGTATGATACCTGTACAACTATAATGTGTTGTAAATATTACATATAATAAACATTTTGGGCTGGGTGCATTGGTTCATGACTGTAATCCTAGTGCTTCGGGAGGCCAAGGCAGGAGGATTGCTTGAGCCCAAGAGTTGGAGGCTGCAGTGAATATGATTATACCACTGGATTCCAGCCTGGGCGACAGAGGGAGACACTGTCTCAAAAAAGAAAGTTTTCTGGTGCTGCATTACTAATCAATTTCTACTACAATTAATTGGATAGAATTGGAATAAAAGGTTCAAGGACCAAAATAAGGGAGATACCTTAGTGTGGTTATATAGGTCACAGATGTCTACTGACTCAATAGATAAAAATTCTCACCAGAAATGAATTTGGGGTGTTGGAAAATGTGACCACTTTGGATATTTTTGGGAGTCCATGGGTTAAGGATGAAGATGTGATTCTAAATGTCAATTCAGAAAAGATATTATGGTATTTCATACAATCTATTTGAAGTGCTTGTATTGATGGTGCAAATCCCCTTGAAGCTGTTTTTTATGAGTGAAAGAGATCCCATTTGAGCATTTCTTACAATGATGCTTTCTACTTAAGGATTATCCATTTTATCTTTGTTGTGTATTTGTATTAAGATCACCTTTCTCTGTAGTTTCTCTCTTACCAAGTGCCATTTTTAAAAAAGTCCTAAGAATGAAACTGAATCAAGAGAATTGAAATGCTATTGAAGCTGCAAAGAGGAAAAAACTCTAGGTTTTATTGTAACTCTAAAGGCACATTTTAAACCCTGCAAAGTATTTAAGAATAAAAATTTCAAACTCACCTGTCATGAAATGTATAGTTAAGAATCCCTTATTGTTAATGTTTCTTAAGTCACCATCACTTGCTAATGGCTATGTGTTGATAAAAGATGCCACTTTTATCTGTCTCCTTACTGGGTTTTATGACTTTGAAAGATGAGGTCACTGGGACACCTACTCAGAAAGGCAGTGGGAATACCGCACCTAGCTAAGGAAACTGACACTAATTTGGATATTAAAAAATACTCTATCCATTTTGACATTTTCCACTCCAAGACACAGACAGGGTCAAACTTAGAGACTTGGAGAATAATAATGAGAAAATTTAAGAGGTACTTTAAAACTTCTCTTCCCCTAAATAATACTTTAAAAGAGTTCATTTCCCACTTGTATTACAGAAGAATTTTTCTTCTATTGCCCTTTAAATACATGTTCTTTGGGTCTCAAAATGTATTTCAGCACAATTATTTAGATTACTGACTAGGTAGGTTGTGTTTGTAGTAACTGCACTGTGGGATTTTAAGAGCTATCAGACAGTTTGACGAAAGCAGTGGTCGGAAGGAATCATAGCAAATTGTGTCCACTGAATCTTCTGGTCAGTACAGTTCCCCACAGTTATGCCAGGTCCATTTTCAGAAACAAATTTTCCACTCTAGGCAAAAATTTACTTCCAGAAATCTAGCACAGCAGAGTTCCACTCTGAGGTTTGAAGTTATAGCCCCAGATAGCAATAGCATCAGCTTGCCCACTTTACCTCCTTTATCCACATGTCTTCTGTCAGGAGCCTCTCAAAGTGAGTGGCTGGGTCTCAGTAAGATGTGAGTATTCCTGGATACCCTGTAGTGTCTTAACCAGACTTCTTAGGATAACAACGTCCCTCATTAAAACCTCAGCGTGTCTCCTCTGGAAAACTGCATGTAATTACGCTGGACTAATGAGTTACAAATAAAATCACAACATGTTTTCTTTGCATTGTATCCTTTCTTCTACAAATACTTTTCCCATATATTTTAAAACTGATCCTCCCAATCATTTAATTAGGTAAGTAGGGATGTATTACTTATCTCCAGTTTCCAGATGACACCAAATGTTGTGAGAAGTCTAAGGTCATTAAACTACTATGCAGAAGAACCAACACTGGTACCTAGTCATGAGATTATGTTATGATGTAAAACTGAATGTAATGATATTCCAATAAGAAGTGGCAGGCAGTTCATATCAACTTATTTGTAAATTTATCCTTGAAGCTTCATCAATAGTAATTGAAAATGAATGTGGATGAAATGAAGAGCATGGAGAGCAGCAGCAATGACAACTTGTTTAACAACTTCTTTTTGTTTTTTTTGAGACATGGTCTGGCTCTGTTGTCCAGGCTGGAGTGTGGTGGCACGATCGGTCATAGCTCATTGCAGCCTCAAACTTCTGGGTTCAAGGGATCCTTTTGCCTCAGCATCTTGAATAGCTAGGACCACAGGTGCACACCACCTCACTAGGCTGTCTGGCTTGCTTATTGATTGATTGATTGATTGAGATGAGGTCTTGCTATGTTGCCCAGGCTGGTCTCTAACTCCTGGCCTCAAGCAGCAGTCCTGCTTTGGCCTCTCAAAGCTCCGGGATTACAGGTGTGAGCTACCCTGTCTAGCCCCCTTGTTTAATAAATTCTAAAACCCTGGAATTGCAGATTTTGCAGTATAGTACAGACCTTATTGCTAAGCACACCTAGCCAGTAGAAATGAAGCAGGATATTTTGAGAAGGCTTTTCTGGCATGGAAATATAGCAAAGCAAATCACTAAGTAACACAGACAATCAGCTTCTCTGATTATTATCCCATGAAGCAGGAAAACTTTCGTACCCAAGAAGCCAAGCTGAGAAAGACTATGTGAAGAAGAGCAGTTTGAGCAAGATTTCCAGAACTTCTCAAGGTCCTTATTTATCTAGGGACAGAGAAAGAGGACAGGAAAGGAAGATAACTTCATCTTGTTTCCCTAAGGCTGGGAACAAGCTTCTATTTATTTTGAGATTGCAAAGCATGTAACTTCTGAACAAATGTACACATGCACATGAATGTTATTGATTTGGAGATAAACGAGAAGGGGATTTTGTATAGGTTAAGCAAAAAAGCTGCTTATTTAATATATTTTAAGCAAAGAAAACTTAGAGGAGGGAGAAAGAAGTGAAAACACTAGGTAGATGCTTATTTTATCAGAACTGTGACATGATTCATAGATAAAAATGGTCCTGTTTTTAATCAGAGCTTATTCCCACATGGCTTTGGGGTAATCAGGAAAATTATGGCCAATAGACATTACATTCTACGTGATGGCACTAGTAAGCTTTCTTACATCTGGTAGCAGGAACTGAGATTCCATCAACTCTGAGGAAGAAGAGGTGTGAGAAGGGAGGAATAGCAATGATGCCATAAGTATTACTCTGTAGTCTCAGGAGGAAGCCTTGATACATAGTGAGACTGGTCTCCTGAGGAAGGTTTGAGCTTCTGCTAACACTCAGATTGCCTCTCGCCACAATTCTTGCTGGCTTTGTCAGCAGTGGATTTACAGGACAGAGGAATCACTGAAGAGTGAGTTCTGAAAACAGAAAGGATGCTAATGGATGCTGCCACTTCCATTAATCTGGCTTTAAGGAGAAAACAAGTAGCATTTTGGGCTCAAAAAAGTCATTTATTTTATTTTTTTTGTGATTCTCCCCAAAACAGGCAGATTTATAAAAATGGATTCAGAAAAGTTTAAGCCAGTTTTATATGTGATTGTCTAATCTTAAGAAATGTTCATAATGCAGACTAAAGTTTAACGTAGGTCATGCAGTTACGTTGTGTATACTATAAAATTGAGAAAATGCTCATCCATCATGGGAAAACTATTATCCGATTCAACCAAAAAATGCCATTGAAATTAGTAATAATGAAGTGAAGGTCTGACACACATCTTAGTTGTATATCTTTCCTCCTCACTTGTTGAATTAAACACAAATATCAACCAGCACTCATGTTACATATCAGTTGTATTGATGACATATTTATTGAAGAAAGAAATTGTGGTATCTCTGCCAGGTTTTGGTATCAGCATGATGTTGGCCTCATAGAATGAGTTAGGGAGGAGTGCCTCCTTTTCAATTTTTGGTAACAGTTTCAGCAGGAATGGTGCCAGCTCTTCTTTTTACCTCTAGTAGAATTCAGCTTTAAATCTGGTCCTGGGCTTTTTTTTTTCTTTCTTTTTTTTTTTTTTTTTTTTGGTTAGTAGGCTATTTCTTCCTGCCTCAATTTCAGAACTTATTATTGGTCTATTCAGGGATTTTATTTCTTCCTGGTTCAGTCTTGGGAGGGTGTAAGTATTCAGGAATTTATCCATTTCTTCTGGATGTTCTACTTTATGTGCATAGAGGGTTTATAGTATTCTCTGATGATTGTATTTCTGTGGGGTCAGTTGTGATATTTCCCCTTATCATATCTGATTGTATTTATTTGACTATTCTTTTTCTTCTTCTTCTTTTTTTTTTTTTGAGATGGAGTCTCGCTCTGTCGCCCAGGCTGGAGTGCAGTGGCTGGATCTCAGCTCACTGCAAGCTCTGCCTCCCGGGTCTACGCCATTCTCCTGCCTCAGCCTCCCGAGTAGCTGGGACTACAGATGCCCGCCACCTCACCCGGCTAGTTTTTTGTATTTTTTAGTAGAGACGAGGTTTCACCGTGCTAGCCAGGATGGTCTCGATCTCCTGACCTTGTGATCCGCCCGTCTCGGGCTCCCAGAGTGCTGGGATTACAGGCTTGAGCCACCGCGCCCGGCCTATTCTTTTTCTTCTTTATTAGTCTAGCTAGCAATCTGTTTTACTAATTTTTCAAAAACCATTGATATTTTGAAGGGATAGTTGTGTCTCTATCTCTTTCAGTTCAGCTCTAATCTTGGTTATTTCTTGTCTTCTGCTAACTTTGGGATTTGGTTGGTTGGTTTTGTAGTTCTTTTAGTCGTGATGTGATGTTGTTAAACTGGGATCTTTCTAGCTTTTTGATATGGGCATTTAGGACTATAAAATTCCCTCTTCGCACTGCTTTGGCTGCATCCCAGAGATTCTGGTACATTGTATCTTTGTTCACATTAGTTTCAAAGAACATCTTGATTTCTGCCTTAATTTCATTATTTACCCATGAGACATTCAGGAGCAGGTTGTGCAATTTTCATGTAGTTGTGTGATTTTGAGTGAATTTCTTAATCTTGAGTTTTAATTTTATTGCTTCAGACCAATATCCTAGCTCCGCCTCCTGGGTCTATTGATGCAAGAATCCTCAACAAAATGCAGCAAACCAAATCCTGCAGCACATCAAAATGCTTATCTACCACAGTCAAATAGGCTTCATGCCTGGGATGCAAGGCTGGTTCAACAATGAAAATCAATAAATGTGATTCATCACATAAGCAGAACTAAAGACAAAAACCATACGATTTTCTCAATAGATGCAGAAAAGGCCTTTGATATAATTCCATCAACATCCCTTCATTTAAAAAAACTTTCAATAGTATTGGGGTCCTGGGGAAAATGACCAAATAGAAATAGCTCTGGTCTGCAGCTCCCAGGGAGACCAACACAGAAGGTAGGTGATTTCTGCATTTCAAACTGAGTGTAAACAAAGCTGCCAGGAGGTTAGAACTGGGTGGCTGCAAAGTCACTGTAGCCAGACTGCCTCTCTAGATTTCTCCTCTCTGGGCAGGGCATCTCTGAAAGAAAGGCAGCACCCCCAGTGAGGGGCTTGTAGATAAAACTCCCATCTCCCTGGGACAAAGCACCTGGAGGAAGGGGTGGCTGTGGGCACAGCTTCAGAAGACTTAAACATTGCTTCCTGCCAGCTCTGAAGAGAACAGCAAATCTCCCAGCATAGTGCTTGAGCTCTGCTAAGGGACAGACTGTGCCTCCTTAGGTAGGTCCCTGACCCCCATGCCTCCTGACTGGGAGACACCTCATACAAGAGAGCTCTGGCTGGCATCTGGCGAGTGCCCCTCTGAGACAAAGCTTTAAGAGGAAGGAATAGGCAGCAATCTTTGGTGTTCTGCAGCCTCCACTGGTGATACACAGGCAAACAGGGTCTGGAGTGGACCCCTAGCAAATTCCAGCAGACCTGCAGCAGAGGAGCCAAACTGTTAGGAAAACTAACAAGCAGAAAGGAATAGCATCAACATCAACAGAAAGGACGTCCACTCAGAAATCCCATCCAAAGGTTACCAACATCAAAGACCAAAGGTAGATAAATCCACAAAGATAAGGAAAAACTGGTGCAAAAATGCTGAAAATTCCAAAAACCAGAATGTCTCTTCTCCTACAAAGGATCACAACTACTTGCCTGCAGGAGAACAAAACTGGATGGAGAATGGGTTTGATGAATTGACAGAAATAGGCTTCAGAAGATGGGTAATAACAAACTCCTCGAGCTAAAGGAGAATATTCTAATGCAATGCAAGGAAGCTAAGAACCTTGAGAGAAGGTTAGAGGAATTGCTAACAAGAATAAGCAGTTTAGAGAAGAACATAAATGACCTGATAGAGCTGAAAAGCACAGCACAAGAACTTCGGGATGCATACACATGTATCAATAGCCAAATCAATCAAGCAGAAGAAAGGATATCAGAGATTGCAGATCAACCTAATGAAATAAAGTGTGAAGACAATATTAGAGAAAAAAGAATGAAAAGGAATGAACAAAGCCTTCAAGAAATATGAGACTACATGAGAAGACCAAACCTAGGTTTGACTGGTGTACCCGAAAGTGACGGGGAGAATGGAACCAAGTTGGAAAACACACTTCAGAATGTTATCCAGGAGAACTTCTCCAACCTAGCAAGACAGGCCAACATTCAAATTCAGGAAATACAGAGAACACCACAAAGATACTCCTTGAGAAGAGCAACCCCTAGACACATAATCTTCAGATTCACCAAGGTTAAAATGAAGGAAAAAATGTTAAGGTCAGTCAGAAAGATTGGGTTACCCACAAAGGGAAGCCATCAGATTAACAGCAGATCTCTCTGCAGAAACCCTGCAAGCCAGAAGTGAGTGGGGGCCAATATTCAACATTCTTAAAGAAAAGAATTTTCAATCCAGAATTTCATATCCAGACAAACTAAGCTTCACAAATGTAGGAGAAATAAAATACTTTACAGACAACCAAAACATTCCATGCTCATGGATAGGAAGACTCAGTATTATGAAAATGGCCATACTGCCCAAAGTAATTTATAGATTCATTGCTATTCCTATCAAGCTACCATTGACTTTCTTCACAGAATTAGAAAAAGCTACTTTAAATTTCATATGAACAAAAGAACGCACATAGCCAAGACAATCCTAAGCAAAAAGAACAAAGCTGGAGGCATCATGCTACCTGACTTCAAACTATACTACAAGGCTACAGTAACCAAAATAGCATGGTACTGGTACCAAAACAGATACATAGACCAAGGGAACAGAATAGAGGCCTAAGGAATAATGCCACATATCTACAACCATCTGATCTTTGACAAACCTAACAAAAATAAGCAATGGGGAAAATATTTCTTATTTAATAAATAGTGTTGGGAAAACGGACTAGCCATATGCAGATAACTGAAACTGGACCCCTTCCTTACACCTTATACAAAAATTAACTCAGGATAGATTAAAGATTTAAATGTAAGACCTAAAACCATAAAAACTTTAGAAGAAAACCTAAGCAATACCATTCAGGACATAGGCATGGGCAAAGGCTTCATGACTAAAACACCAAAAGCAATGGCAACAAAAGCCAAAATTGAAATTGACAAATGAGATCTAATTAAACGAAAGAGCTTCTACACAGCAAAAGAAATTATCATCAGAGTGAACAGGCAACCTACAGGTGGGAGAAAATTTTTATAATCCATCCATCTGACAAAGAGCTAATATCCAGAATCTACAAGGAACTTAAATTTATAAGAAAAAACAACCCCATCAAAAAGTGGGTGAAGAATATGAACAGACACTTTTCAAAAGAAGTCATCTATGTGGACAACAAACATATGAAACAAAGCTCATCATCACTGGTCATTAGAGAAATGCAAATCAAAACCACAATAAGATACTATCTCATGCCGATTAGAATGGCAATCATTAAAAATTCGGGAAACAGGCCGGGCGCGGTGGCTCACGCCTGTAATCCCGGAGGCAGAGATGGGCGGATCACGAGGTCAGGAGATCGAGACCATCCTGACTAACACGGTGAAACCCTGTCTCTACTAAAAATACAAAAATTAGCCAGGCGCTGTGGCAGGTGCCTATAGTCTCAGCTACAAGGGAGGCTGAGGCAGGAGAATGGCGTGAACCTGGGAGAAGGAGCTTGCAGTGAGTGGAGATCGCGCCACTGCACTCCAGCCTGGGTGACAGAGCGAGACTCCATCTTAAAAAAAAAAAAAAAAAAATCAGGAAACAATACTTGCTGATGTGGATGTGGGGAAATAGGAACCCTTTTACACTATTGATGGGAGTGTAAATTAGTTCAACCACTGTGGAAGACAGTGTGGTGAATCCTTGAGAATCTAGAACTAGAAATACCATTTGACCCAGCAATCTCATTACTGGGTATATACCCAAAGGATTATAAATCATTCTACTCTAAAGAAACATGCACACGTATATTTATCGCAGCGCTATTCACAATACCAAAGACTGGAGGCAACCCCAATGCCCATCAGTGATAGACTGAGTAAAGGCGGCACATACACAGTATGGATACTATGCAGTCATAAGAAAGCTTGAGTTCATATCCTTTGCAGGGACATGGATGAAGCTAGAAACCATCATTCTCAGCAAACTAACACAGAAACAGAAAAGCAAACACTGCAAGTTCTGACTCATAAGTGGGAGTTGAACAATGAGAACACAAGGACACAGGGAGGGGAACATCACACCCTGGGGACTGTCGGGGGCTGGGTGTAAGGGGAGGGATAACATTAGGAGAAATACCTAATGTAGATGACAGGTTGGTGGGTGCAGCAAACTACCATGGCACATGTATACCTATGTAGCAAACCTGCATGTTCTGCACATGTATCCCAGAACTTTAATAATAATAAAAAAGATAATCAGGAACTCTCAATCCTTATTAAAAATAAAAACTGGTACACCCATCAGGAAGGCACTTCTGGAAATGTGTTCAAAGGAAATGTTCAGAAGGAGACTCACTACATTATGTTTATAGTACCAAAACACTAAGAAGATACTAAATGTTTACCAATAATAGGTTGGTTAAGTAAACTTTGGTTCATCCATAAAACAGAGCTATAAAAGAGTTTAAACTAGATCTATATTTGTTACTATTTAAAGATTTGGAGAAAAAAATCGCTCAACAGTTTTTATATTATTTCACTTATGTAAAAGTTAAATATACATCTTTATATTAAAGATTCTGTATCATTTTAAAAAATAATCTACTATTGAAGGAACATACCAAAAGTAATAAGAGCCATATATGACAAACCCACAGCCAATATCATACTGAATGGGCAAAAGCTGGAAGTATTCCCCTTGAAAACTGGCACAAGACGAGGATGCCCTCTCTCACCACTCCTATTCAACATAGTATTGGAAGTCCTTTCCAGGTGAAACAGGCAAGAGAACAAATAAAGGGCACCCAAATAGGAAGAGAGGAAGTCAAATAATCTCTTTGTTTGCAGATGACATGGTCCTATGTCTAGAAAACCCCATCATCTCAGCTCAAAAGCTTCTAAAGCTAATAAGTAATTTCAGCAAATTCTAAGGCTACAAAATCAATGTGCAAAAATTCCTAGCATTCCTATACAGCAAGAACAGGCAAGCCAAAAGCCAAATCCTGAATGAACTCCCATTCACAATTGCCACAAAAAGAATAAAATATCTAGGAATAGAGCTAACAAGGGAAGTGAAGAACCGCTTCAAGAACTACAAACCATTGCTGAAAGAAGTCAGAAATAACACAAACAAATGAAAAAACATTCCATGTTCATGGATAATAAGAATCAGTATTGTGAAAATGGCCATATTGCCCAAAGTAATTTATAGATTCAATGCTATTCCCATTAAACTACCATTGACATCCTTCACAGAATTAGAAAAGCTATTTTAAAATTGATGTGAAGCCAAAATAGAACCTGGATAGCCAAGGCAATCCTAAGCAAAAACAACAAAGTTGAGGGCATACACTACTCAACTTCAAACTATGCTCCAAGGCTATAGTAACCAAAACAGCATGGTACTTGTACAAGAACGGACACATAGATCATAAGACCACACACCTACAACCATCTGGTCTTTGACAAACCTGATAAAAACAAAAGCAATAGTGAAAGGATTGCATATTTAATAAATGATGCTGAGAAAACTAGCTAGTCATATGTAGAAAATTGAAACTGGATCCCTTCCTTACATCATGTACAAAAATCAACTCAAGATAGATTAAAGACTTAGATGTAAAACCCAAAACTATAAAAACCCTAGAAGAAAACCTAGGCAATACCATTCAGGCAGAGATTTCATGACAAAGATGACAAAAGCAATTGCAACAAAAGCAAAAATTGACAAATGGGATCTAATTAAAGAGCCCCTCTTCACAGCAAAATAAACAGTGAACATTGTACAGAGTGAACAGACCTACAGAATGGGAGAAAATTTTTGCAATCTATTTAAACGACAAAGGTCTAATATACAGCATTTACAAGGAACTTAAATAGATTTACCAGTAAAAAATACCCCATTTAAAAGTGGACAAACGACATGAACAGATACTTCTCAAAAGAATACATACATGTGCCCGACAAACATGAAAAAAGTTCAACATCACTCATTAGAGAAATGCAAATCAAAACCACAATGAGATACCATCTCACTGTGGTATCTCGTGATGGGCAAAGGACATGAACAGATGCTTCTCAAAAGAAGACATACATGTGGCCAGCAATCATATGAAAAAAGTTCAATATCACTCTAAATATCATTAGAGAAATGCAAATCAAAACCACAATGAGGATCCATTCCACACCAGTCAGAATGGCTATTACTAAAGTCAAAAAACAACAAATACTGGCAAGGTTGTGGAGAAAAAGGAATACTTTTACACTGTTGATGGGAGTGTAAATTAGTTCAACCATTTTGGAAGACAGTGTGGTGATTCCTCAAAGACCTAGAGGCAGAAATACTATTAGACCCAGCAATCTCATTATTGGGTATATACCCAAGGAATAGAAATCATTCTATTATAAAGACATATGCACATATAAGTTTATTGTAGCACTATTCACAGTAGCAAAGACACAGTGTATTAGAATTCAGGACTAATAGGATAGATGTACATATGAAAGGGAGTTTGTTAAAGAGTATTTGACTCACATGATCACAAGGTGAAGTCCCATAATAGGCTGTCTGCAAACTGAGGAGCAAGGAGGCCAGTCTGAGTCCCAAAACCTCAAAAGTAGGGAAGCTGACAGTGCAGCCTTCACTCTATGGCCAAAGGCCTGAGAGCCCTTGGCAAATCACTGGTGTAAGTCCAAGAGTTCAAAAGCTGAAGAACCTGGAATCCAATGACCAATGGCAGGAAGCATCTAGCACGAGAGAGAGATGAAGGCTGGAAGACTCAGCCAATCTAGTCCTTCTGCATTCTTCTGCCTGCTTTATTATATTGGTCTGGCAGCTGTTTAGATTGTGCCCCCACCCCCACCCCCACCCCCACCCCCAGATTGAGGATGGATCTGCCTCTCCCAGTCCACTACCTCAGGTGTTAATCTCCTTTGGCAATACTCTCACAGACACACCCAGGAGCAATACTTTATACCCTTCAGTCTAATCAAGTTGACACTCAATATTAACCTTCACATAGAATCAACCTAAATGCCCATCAGTGATAAACTGGATAAAAAAAATGGTACATATACACCATGAAATACTATGCAGTCATAAAAAGGAACGAAATCATGGTCTTTGCATTGACATGGATGGAGTTGTAAGTCGTTATCCTCAGCAGACTAAAGAAGTAATGGAAATCCAAATACCGTATATTCTCACTTATAACTGGAAGCTGAATGATGAGAACACATGAACACATTGTGGGGAATAGCACACACTGGGGCATGCTGGAGGGTGGTGGGGTGGGAAGAGGAAGAGCATCAGGAAGAATGGCTAATGAATGCTTGGCTTAATATCTAGGTGATGGAATGATCTGTGCAGCAAATTGGCCTATGTTTACCTATGTAACAAACCTGCGCATATACCCCTGAACTTAAAATTTGGAAATTAAAAAAAAGAAATTGTGGATTGGGATGCAACTTTATCAAGCCCTAGTTGAATTGCAATCATTATTTCACTACCAAGATAAGAGTTAGGGGAAAAAATTAATAGAATTATTCTATTAGAATCAACTATTTATGTAGAAATTATAATGTGCACATATCTTTTATTATTGTGTGCTATGTATGCTTTATAAAATTTATAATAAATTTAGGTATATATATATACATGTATACTATTTTTAGAGAATCAGTTGTTTATATTTGTCAACATATTAATGACAATAATTAAAATTTTTAAATTATCTTATTTAATCCTATAACAACTCCTTGAAGTAGGTATAGAAAATGAGGCTCAGAAGAGTTTGGTAACAGTACCAATGACACGCAACTGACAGAATTTAGTTGGGATGGGGTCTCAGGTATTCTAGTCAAAGTCTAATGTGTTTTAATGATACCACAATGACACTTGATATTTACTAGTTAAAGGCCTTAGTTAAGTCACTTATGCTACACTCTGGCCTCAGTATCCTTCTCTGTGAAATGGTGCTATCTATGCACTCCTCAGAACTGTTGTGAGAATCAGATGTAAAAATAACTTGTAAACTCTAAGATGTTAAAGTAATATAGAATTATTTACTGAAGAGGTAGACAGTTGCAAGAGTATTTTTGCTTGAAGAGATTTACTATTCTGGACCTGGTTTATGCTCCTTGAAAATAAACTTTTCCATATACTACCTGAAAAACAATGTGTATTACGTTTTCCCTTGGAGATAATTTCTATTATAAATTGCTAGATATTTTCCTGCTTTGAGCTTCTTTGCAAATTTCTAAGACCTTTTTGTTTAAGCACTGTTAATTTTTGCAATAATAGATTGATGAATTCTTAAAGTGTTTGGCAATTCTGCATCCCTGAGTTTTCATCAGCCTAGAGCATCCCTGGAGGTAACGTATGACCAGTGGATACTAGGGAAGAAGCCAAAAGCTGGAAACCAATGGATAAATGGAAAGAATAAAAAACAAATTAATTTTTTGAAAAGCAATCAAGTTGTTTACATTTGATTATTATTACTAATAACTGAATAATTTGAAGTTGGAGAGTATAAGCACATTTTAATACCCTCTGATACCTAGGTATTAGATTGCTGCATGGATAATAGATAATTTGCCCTAAATCTGTCTCCCAATGCCAAAGCACTTTCAGATGATGACATTTTCTATTGCAATTCTGAGTGCTTATAGACCTTGATTCTGCTAGGTAATTATAATATCCACCATGGCATTAAGGCTCACTGCATGAGCTAATGCCTTGATATGGAATTAATCAAATCTGAAAGAAAAGGTCATTAGAAAGTTAAATTATGTCACTGATACAGGAAAGCACCTTATAAGCAAGAATTATACTCTGTTGTGATATAATAGATCACAAAATTCAGTAATTAGTTTTACCTCACTAGGGACATCTAATTACTGATGTGGTTAATTACTTAAGTCCATTGACCAGTGTCTACTATTTTATTACTTACATGTTTAGCTCTTTGAAAAAGTGTTATTTAATGTTCTTATATACTTATGATTCACCTTGATTATTATTTGCTATGGGATAGTGAAATCAGATGAATCAACATTTATTAAAATCCTACTATATAGGGGGTTGTGCATAGGTGTAAAGGGCAATTGTTATCTTGGTGAAACAAGTGAATTTCCTACTACATTAGAATTGTATTCACTTCCTCAGGGGAGTCTTCATGACCTTTTCTGGCACTGTCCTTGACCAGAACAGACCAGACTATGCCTCTGTGAAAATGAACATTAAAGGATTCTGGATAATTTGAGAAAGATAAATGGTTTGGGATCACCAAACTGCTGAATGTCTAATTTCTCTAGCAGATTAATGCAGATTGTTAATGTAAATCTAAATAGTGATATCATCTCCTTTATTTAAAATGCTATATCACAACACAATATTAATTTAGGTTCTGGAAAGACCTCAGGATGCCAGCAGCTTCCTGCCTTGTATTGGTCAGGACAGTCTTGGTTATGTTGCACTAACAATCCAATAATTTATTGAAACAACAATGGCTTATTGTTTATGCTACATGTCCTTTGTGATTTGGCTGCAGCCTCTGCTCTTTCCTCAGTTAGGAGCTTGGGCCAACAGACACTCTATCATCATGGTAGGGTGAAGAGTAGAAGGTGATTTACACACTTAGTTGTTCCCCAGAAGTACAATGTTACCATGTGCCACAAAGAAATAGGACCAGAATATTTGGGCCTAGCCACAATGACTATCACCTACCTTTGCCATGGACTTCTGGAAGTAAGAAATGGAGCAGGTCTCGAGAGACTGTTGTATCTGCTCTTGCTCTGTGTGGCAATCTTACTTCAGCTAGAATCTCTAACCTTTGGGCAGTACTTAATAAAATGAATTGCACATCTTTGGTGATGTCTTTTCTGGACAATCGTTCATCTGAGATGTTTCAGTCCCCCTGGTGGAACCTCACTGCATTCTTCAGTTCCCATATATAGTTGATGAAAATAAAAAATTTAATTATTTCTAATTGTTTCCCTACATACAATAAGGGAATGGACTGTAATCACAGCTTTTGCCACAACATCTCACTCTGTCAATCTCAGTGTACTTGCGAAAAAGAAAAAAAAATACAGACTGTGTGAACAAATGAATAAATGAGAAAATAGATAATTCAGCCAAATAGGCTGCCAGTGCATTAGCTCTAGGTAGGTGTAGAGGACATTAAAGACTGAAGATGCTGTCAACTCAGAGAACGGCAGACTAATAAGATTGGTTGACAGAGACCAGATGTTTTCAGAGTTAGGAAAGTCATACTAATAGGTTGTGCTATTTTGTTTTAATGCTCTCTCTCTCAGTATTGGTAGCTGTAAACAAGCACACATTTACTTAGTGTAGCTAGAAGGGGGTGAAATTTCCATAGATAAAATTCCATCTTGGGTGAGATAGGAGTGCAAAAGCTAGTATCATTTCAATAAAATGGATCTAAGAAATAGGGCAGCATGCAGGTTTATGGAAACTCTCTCTGAGTTAGTGAAAATGCTACTAACTTGTGTCAGATAACTGACAAATCCTAGTTCCAAAATTCACTCTGAGCTCTTGCTTTGCTTATTTCAAAGTATTTATTAAACACTGACTATGTGCCAGGCACTGTTCTAGGATTTGGAGACACATTAATGAATGCACACAAACAAAATCCGTACTCTCCTGGAACTTGGATTTATCATAATTTCATTAAAGGTTTCCCTCTTATATAAAATGCAATAGATAATTATAGAGTGATGTGGAAGATGTAAAGATTGTTTGTAGAATGTACACTTGTTAGAAGGGGAACGGGGAACATCACACACCAGGACCTGTCGTGGGGTGGGGGAAGGGGGGAGGGATAGCGTCAAGAGATATACCTAATGAAAATGACGAGTTAATGGGTGCAGCACACCAACATGGCACATGTGTACATATGCAAAAAACCTGTACATTGTGCACATGTACCCTAGAACTTAAAGTACAATAAAAAATAAAAAAATAAAATGTGCTAAAGTGTTGAGAATTGAAGCTGCTCAGGTGATGTTCTCTGACAGTTAAGCACAGTGAAATATGTCATATATATACATATACGTATATATATGTATATGTATTTATATACATGGATTCAGAGTTGTTTGCCCATGTTACAGAAGGATGCCCTTTGGAAATATTCACAGAGAGAGCCATCCCCTCTGGTCTGCATACACCTATGTTTGCTAACTCATAATATAAAGGGAAAGTGAAGCTTTAAATCCTAAACTAATGCTGAAGTTAAGGATCCTCAAAAATGCTGATGGACTTTGTTGACTTGTTAAAGTGGGTCTTGTTGAAACGTGACCATATTGACTGAGTTTATTTCCTATACTCACTTATAGCTCTAGTGTCAGGCAGCCTCTTCTTTTATAGAATCAATAATTATTTAATTCAATAGGTGTTATTGAAGGTCTATTATGTGCCAAGCACTATTCTGAAAGCTGGGATAGAGCAGTGAAAAAAACAAAACAAAAATAAAAAAAACCCAGCAAAGATCTTGTCCTCATGGAGCTTACATTCTAGGGAGGAGGCAGAGGATAAAGTAAATGTGGCAAAACACAAGCAATTGCCAAGTCTTGGTAAAGATAATTCAGCAATCCTTTGTAGTAGTAGTTCAGCTTTTTTATAAATTAAAATTACACACAAATTTTAAAAATTGCAAAAGATTGTGAAAGAAATTTAATGTTTCAACATATTTCAGTTAAACATGGCTTACCTTTATAAACAGCATATTTATTTCAAGCTTTAAATATGTTTGATTTTCTAATCTGTAAATTTTTAGAAGTTTTAAATCTATGACAATGAAACTTTTATATGAGAAAGAACGCATTTTATTTTATATAAATCTAAAATATTTATTGAAGTGTATAATAAAAATAACACATTAAAGAAAGCATAAATTAAGTCATAAATTTAGACAAATATTTTGAATCATTTTATTTTTGCTTATCTCTGAGTCTGTTAAAAGTACTTTGTTCTTCTACAATAAGAATTGAATACTTTTTGGAAAGGGTGAGATACTTTTTCTTTTCATTTTCTCCTTTATTCTTTTGAGTGTGAGTTGATTTTTTTTTTAAGATTAAAAAAAAAAGTTTTTTAAGATAAAAAGATAGTTGTTCATGTTACTAGTGACTTTACTATGATACTGAAATATTTTGACCTTGGTAGAAAATGTCCTGTTCTGTATTTACTTAGGTCCATGCCTGAGAGATGTAGTTATGAGGAAGCAAACAGTTCAAGGCTGTATCTACAGGCATGCTCACCATATCAAATACTTATGTTCTCAACTAACACTAAGCTTGGCATCCAGGAGCTCCTCTGGCTGGCATTGGAGGAGTCACAGCTTTGTGGTTATGTCAGGGAAGGGGAGGGATCTTATCTGTAGGCAGAATCAGGTATGATGACTTGTTCACCTACCAAATGCAGGAACCTGGGACAAAAATGGAATTATTTTCAATGACTGGGAACAGATCGAATTCCTCAGTCTTGGCTTACCTGTGAATGTTAGGACTAAGGGCGGCAGACTCAAGGATCATATTCAGAACACACAAATAGCAGGTTTTCAGGTGCCCCAGGACAACACTCCTCACTGCTTTTGGTCCCTCAGATGCACCTCTTGTATAGAGCAGATTACCTACCCCTAAGGTTAGGCACATGACTCAAACCAAGTCCCTAAGAGACTTTCCCTGAGATTTAAAGAAGAAGACTTGAAGTTTACCATGTTTTAAAGGAATATTTTATTTGCACATAATCTAAAACTTACAGAAAAATGGCAAGAACCTTATAAAGAACTCCTGTGTACATTTTATTAAGATTCACCACTTGTTAACATTTTCCCCAGCTGTTTTGTTATTCAATTTTTTCTCTATCCTGTATTCCTAAACAATTTCAGAGTGTGCATGGTGTTTATTAGTCCCAATATTGATAATGCAAACATAATTATTTAGGGTATTGTTTAACAGGTCTCTCCACTGTAAAATTAATGTTTTCTGCTTGGTGATTGACAAAGATTCTCTCCACGACCAAACTTTTATCAGGCTTCCCTGAACTCTGTTCTTCTCAACTAGATCCTGACTTGTGGGCTCCTGTGTTCATCTTTACATTGTCCATTTTTAGCAAAAGTTCTGCTATATCAGTTTAACCAGAATCCCTCTCTCTCACTATCTGATTACCTTTGCTATCTGACCAAATTCCTTAAACGCCGCTATCTTTCAGGCAATATCTGATCACCTTGGCCTGCCTTCAGAATTCTGTTAGGTCACTTCAGCAAAGAATTATCCCACCCTCTTAATAATTTTCCATCCACTGAACCCCTTTCCAGCCTGGCTTCTTGTCTATAAATTCCTACTTTTCCTTATTGTTTTTGGAATTAAGGCCACTCTCTCTTCCCTACTGCAAAACCGCATTGCGGTAGTCTCTTCTTGAATAAAGTCTTCCTTATTGTTTTTAACAAGTGTCTGAGTAATCCTATATCCTGCACCATCACATAACTAATATGTTTGTCTGCATCGGTGTGGATTTTATTTCATTCACTGGATTATAATCTGTTACTATCATTATTTTGATATTCAAATAGTACTTAGTGTAGAGTTCTTACATATACTTTTAATATTTAAATCTAAATATTTTTGAAATTGTAGTAAATTGAATTTTAAAATTTATGTGTCCAATTACTTGCTTCTAGAATCAAAAATAAACTTCAGCATATTGATTTTGCATTAGTTATCTATTGCGGCATAACAAATTATATTCAAATTTAGCCCCTTAAAACAACACATTTACTCCACCTTTTCTGTATGGGGATTCACGAGAAGCCTAACTAGATACCTGGACTCAGGGTTTTTCATACAGCTGCAATCAAGGCGTTGGCTAAGGCTACAGTCATCTTATGATTGGATGCTGGTGCCAGGGTGTCCACTTTTAGGTCCACTTACATGGCTGTAGACTGGTCACAGGCCCTTGCTGGGTATTGGTTGCTGGCATCAAGTCCTTGCCGTGGGCCTCTCCACAGGATAGCTCACAGTAGACAAGAGGGCTTCCCTTAGAGTAAGCAAGTGATGCAATGTGAGAAGGAACCCTGGTGAAAGCCAGAGTTTCTTTGTAACCTAATCTCAAAAATAAAAAGTCATTATTTTAGCCACTTGTCCTAGCCACAATAACACAAGCCTTGTTCCCATGCCAAAGGAAATCCACATCCTAATCCCTGGATCCTGTAAATATGTTATCTTATGTGGCAAAGGGGATTTTGTAGTTGTGATTAAGTTAAGAACCTTAAGAGGATAATCTGGGTGTTCCCAAGTAATCAGAGATGGGGAGGTGCCCCAACAGAAGAGTCAGAGAGAAATTTGATACACTGCTGACTTTGAAGATGCAGGAAAGGATCACAAGACAAGGAATGCAGACATCCTCTAGAAGCTGGAAAAGGCAAGGGAGGTGATTCTCCCTGGAGCCTCCAGAAGGAATGCAGCCCTGCTAACACCTGGATTTTTGCACATTGAAATGCATTTTGGACTTTTAAATTTCAGAGCTGAATGAAAATAAATTTGTGTTGTTTAAAACTAGTAAATTTGTGGTAATTTATTACCACCAGTATTAGGAATTTAATACATGGTTATTTTATTTTAGAAATAATTCACTAATAGCCACACTCAAAGGGAAGAGATTACACAAAGGCCTGAGTGCCAGGGTGTGGGATAGGTGGTGGCCATGATAAAGACTGCCTAGCACATAATTTGAATACTGCAAGCTTATAATTTATTAATTCTAGTAGTTGTGTAAATTTATTATTTTCTACGAAAAATGTTATGTAAGTTATGCCTAAATGATTTTGCCTTTAAGAAAATATGATGTAAAAGGGAATATCTGGTCTTCAATATAGATAGTTATACCATGCTTTTTCAAATATTGCACTGGGAAGGGTGTCCAAAATATGCTGAATAGCAATGATGTGAGTGGACACTCTTGTCTTGTTCCTATTCTTACAAGGAAAGTATAGAACATTTTCCAATTTAGTATGATGTTAAGTATTAATTTTTGTAGTTATTTTTACTTAGATATCAGATTAAGGATGTTTTAATTCTCTATTTATAGTTTACTAAGAGTTTTTAGCATAAATGGGTGTTGAATTCTATAATTGTTTTGACATTAATTGAAATGATCATATGATTTTCTTCTTTGTTAATATGTGCTATTATGTTGTTTAATTTTCAAATATTAAAGTAATGTTGCATTTCTGGGGTAAATCAACTTGATCATGATGTATTACTTTTATTATATATCCCTGAATTCAAGTGAAGTTATTTTGATGAAAATTCTAGCTTCTCTTTTTCAATGATTTTCTTTTTTTTGTAATGTGTTTGACCGGTTTTCATATCACGGTTATGTTGCCTTATAAAATTAGATGGGAAATGTTCCTTTCTTATTTTTTCCTCCAAGAGTACGTCTACGATTGGTATTATTTCTTCCTTAAATCTCTGATAGAATTCACTAGTGAAATTTTGCAGACTTTGAATTGCTTCCTGGGAAGAATTTTAACTGTAAAATAAATTTCTTTAACCAGGATAGTGACATTTTTATTTTGTTTTATTCTTCCTGTGTCAGTTTTAATCAGTTATTTTTTTTCTCCAAGAAATCTAGTCATTGCAACTACACTATCAGAGCAAGTTCATAATATTCCCAGATTTTCCTTTTGGTATCTATTAGATCGTTGTAGATAGCTCACTTTCTATTCCTAATATTTGTAATTGTATGTTTGCTTTTTTTAATTGATCAGTCTTGCTAGAGGTTAATACATTTTATTTTTCTCCCAAATAACCAATTTTTGGTATTTTTTTCTATAGTAATTTTCCTGATGTCTATTTCATGGAAATATTTTATATCTATTTGTATTTCATTTTTGTTTTTATCTTTATTATTTCTTCTACTTTTTTTAGGACTAATTCATTCAGTTTTTTTCCTAGCTTCTTAATGCAGAAGCTTAGTTCTATATATTACACCTTTCTTTTTTAATATAAACATTTAAAGTTATGCAATTCCCTGTATCACTTTTCTTGCACTACATACAATTAGATATATTGTATTTTTATTATTTAGTTCAAAATATTTTCTAATTTCTGCTGTAATTTGTTCTTTGATTTAGAAGTGTTTGGTATGGACATTTTGAGATCTTCCTGGATATCTTATTGCTACTGATCTAATTTAATAGCATTATTTGATAATTATAAAAACTTACTTTCTGGCTGAGCGTATAGTCTGTGAATATTCCATGTGCACTTAAAATTGATGTATATTGTTCAGTTTTTGCTGTGTTCTATAATTTGCAGTTAGTCAAGTTGGTTCATGGTGTTGTTTAGATCTTTTATACTGTATTTTTACTATTTTTCTCTCTAATCGTTCTATTAATTAGACAGAGTCAGGGGAATCATCAAATATGAATGTATCATATTCCTTTAGATCTAATTTTGGCACTTTTGAATGAAATTTACGGAGTTATTATATTGCAAAATAATGATTTTTAAAAAAATTTCTTTTGTTCTATAAGGAAGATCTCTCACTCTCTAACAGCCTCTCCCCTTTTCCCCCTTTCCTAAAACCATCTCTCTGGCCATATTTATTCTTCTAATTTTCTTAGTCAATGTGTTATATGCCATTATCAGTATTTTTTTGATGTTTTATTTGCTCTAAATTTCAAGAGTGAAAGTCTTTTTTATATATATATATATTTATTATACTTTAAGTTCTAGGGTACATGTGCAGAATGTACAGGTTTGTTACATATGTATACTTGTGCCATGTTGGTGTGCTGCACCCATTAACTCGTCATTTACATTAAGTATATCTCCTAATGCTATCCCTCCCCCGTCCCCTCACCCCACAACAGGTCCCAGTGGAGTGAAAGTCTTTTGAGGTAATCTCCTGCATCTTTTCAATGTGCCCTCTTTGTATTTGAACACATCTTTACTTTCTGATACAACAAACTGTATCATACTTACTTTTTATTTTCCCAGTGCCAAACTGATTATCTTTCAGTTGGAAGTGATATTTAAAAACCAAAATCTAGGCATTGTATTATATATACTAATTATTTAGATGATACTTCTTCTAAGCCTTTCAGTGAAATAGTTTGGAAGTGTATTTCTTAGCAGTCATTAGTTCATACTGATACCTCTTACTGGAATTCAACAACACAGGGTTCATCTTCACACTTTCCCATTCCATATTCCTGTTTTCCTTTTCTCAGTAAATATTAATATCCACACATCTAAAGCTTAAACAGAAGAAACAAATGAAATAGTAACTGAATAACACTAAAGAGGGAAGGAAAGTAAGAAAAGAGAACTAAAAACATGACATAAATAGAAGACAAACAGCAAAATATTAGAAACAGTTCAACCACATCTATGTTTGTTTTCAATTTAAATAAAATAACACTGCAATTAGAAGTCAGAGGTTGTCAGAATAAGTAATAAAAGCAAGATCAAGCTTTGTGCTGTCTACAGTAGATGCATATTAAATATAAAGGCAAAATAGATTGAAAGTAGTAGGATGACATATTATATGCCATGTTAAGAATAAACATAAAGCTGATGCATGTATATTCATGTCAGATGGAATAGACTTCCAAACGATGAATATTGTTAGGGATAAAATATATTGCATTGTGATACAAGGATCATTTTATGAAGAAGACAGAATGCAAATGTACTTAATAACAGGACTTCAAAATACATGAAGCAAAAAGTGGCAGAACCAATGGGAGAAATAGAATGATCATAATAACTGAAGATTTTTAACACTTCTGTCTCAGTAATTGATGAAACAAATAGGCAAAAAGATTAGTAAGTATATAAAAGGTATGACCAGTGATATCAGCCAACTTGGCTTAATTAATAATATTTAGAGAAATTATAGCCAAAAACTGAACAAGAAATGCTCACCAAACAGGTCAATGCCATTTAAGAGCCATTTAATTTGCCATTAAATAAATCACAGTATTTTTAAAAAGATTAAAATCATTCAGGGTATGTTGCCTTGCTATAATCTAATTAAATTATAAATCAGTAAAAATAAGATATGTATAACTCCCATACTATTTGAGGGGAAAAAAATGACACAATTCTAAACAATCAATGATTAAAAAAGAAAACAGAAAACAGTGAGAACTGAGTAATAGCAAAAATGCAATCTATAAACCTTTTTTTATATTAAAGAAGAAAAATTTAAAACTAAGCAGACAAAATAAGAAAAATAAAAAATAACAAAAGAGAAAGTAAATAAGAAGTGAACAAATATTAGAAAAGAGTCAAAATTGTTTCTTTGAAAAGGTTAACACAATTGGTAATCTTTAATAAGACTAAAATAAAATACAAATTACCAATATTAGTAATGAAATAGGGATATCTACAGAGTGTACATATATTTTAAAGATAGAAATATTATAAACAACTATAAATTTGACACCTTGTGTGAAATGAACAAATCTTCAACAATCACACATACTGAAACTAATCAAGAAGTAACAAAAATGTTAGCCACCATATGTCAATTACAATAATTAATTTTGTACTTTAAAGTTTTCATACAAATAATTCTGGGTCATTGGCATATTCTAACAAATATTTAATGAATGTAATACAAATATTCCAATATTTAACGCAAGTGAAGCAATAACAGGATTGCACAAATTCTTTCAGAAAATAGAGGAGGACAGATTTCTTCCTCAATTGTTTTATACATCCAGGATGTCAGTGATATCCAAACCTGATAATGATGCCATTGCAAAAGAGAAATGTGTAGAACAATATGCCTCATAAACACAGCCACAACATTTGTTAACTAAACATGGCAAGTCAATTTAGAAATATATAACAAAATATAGCAAAATTCTACTATGACCAGCTAGGTTTTAATTTAAGGGTTTAAGATTAGTTTGTTATTAACAAATCAGTCTACTGGAATACTACGAAGTAATAGAATGGAACAAACCATTGCTGTTTACAACAGCATGGACAAATCACAAATGCATTAGGCTAGATTAAAAAACCCAATATTAAAATGTTATATATTGTATAATTCCATTTATTTGACATTTTAGAAAAGGTGATATGTGGGAAGACAGAACAGATTAGTCACTGTCAGAAGTTAGGCTGGGAGGATGTTCAGAATAAAATGCAATAAATGAGACAATTATTTAAGCTGTAGAATTTTTTATGTGTCTTCTCTCTAGTTCTGGTAAAGAGAATCCATACAGATGTAAAAATTCATGGAAATTTACAATAAAAAGTGACTTTTGCTCTATGTAAATTCAAAATATTAAAATCCAAAAAGTCAATATAATGTTCTTAAATACAGTAAAGCAGAAAAGCAATCATCTTTTAAAATTTCAGACAATCCATTTGACAAAAGACAATACTCCTTGTGATAAAATATCCAAGCCACTTTGGAGTAGAAGAAGAGCTTCTCACTCTGATAAAGCATATCTGCAAGAAAACTGCAGTTAATATTATACTGATGACATAGTGAACACCTTCTCTCCAGGATTGAGAATGAGCAAGTGAGTAAACACACAGTCACTACCTCTATTCATTATCGCACTGGGCAGCCAGGCTAAAAGAAAACCCTCAAATCCAGAAAGGAGGAGGTGTTACCAGAAAGCAAAGAATACTTTCATCAATCTAAAAACCTGAAAGCCAGGCTGTGAAGCAGGGGAAGTACTGAAAGTTCTGTTCTGAAAGCTAGCAACTTACAGGTGACCCTTAAACAATGCAGGTTTGAACTGTGTGGGTCTAATTACATGCAGGTTTTTTTCAACCAAATGTTGTTGGGGTGTGTATTATAGGATGTTCTGGGATGTGAAACCTGCATATATGGAGTGCTGACTTTTCATACGTGTCAGTTCTGCAGGGCTGCCTGTAGGCTTGAGTATGTACAAATTTTAGTTTACGCAGAGGTCCTGGAACCAATCCCTTGTGTATACCGAGTGGTCACTCTATTTGAGAAGTATGGGCAAATCCGGAATCCTTACAATCTTCACATCACAGGCCTTAATACCAGGAATAGATTCATGTTACCCTCAAAATGGTTAAAACCAAAAGTGAACTCAATCAACCTAAATTTGCCATGTGCCAAAACTGACTATAGATTTGATTGGCTCAGCCCACAGTCTGGCAACCTAGGAGGAGAAGAGGCATGCTAATTCCTGAAGACAGATATTAATGACATCACTCTCTATTGTATTACACAAAATCTCTATGATATAAATAATAATATTAATAAAAACATATGAAGAAGCAAGAAAATGTGACCTATGGTCAAGACATAAAACAGTCAATACAACAGACCTAGATATAGCCCATATGTTAGAATTGTAAGAAAGATACATTAAACAATTATGATAAAATGGCAAAGTTTGTAGGGAAAATGGTAGCCAAGTGAGAAAGAAATGGTGAATTTTAGCACAGACTTAGATGCTAGTAAAATACTGGAAATGAAAAATATAATATCAAAAATAAAGACTTTCTCATGGGCTTAATAACAGACTGAATATTGCAGAGAAAGAGATTAATAAAGTTGAAGACAATTCAATAGAAAGTATCAAAACTGAAATACAGAAGACAAAGTTAAATGAAAACAAAACAAAATATGCAACAATATTACGTGGTCAAACACAGGGTTTCTAAACCTCGGCACTATTGACATTTTGGGTCAGATAATTATTTGTTGTTGGGGATATCTTGTGTATTGTTAAATGGTTGGTAGCAATCCTAACCTCTACCCACTCAATGCTAGTAGCAATCCACCTTCTAGTCTTGACAACTAAATATGTGTCTAGACATTGTTGAATGTCTCCTGGGGGACAAAATTGCACCTGGTTGATATCCTCTGGTGTAAAAAAATCCCAAAAGGGATGAGGAGAGAAGAGAGAAAATGGATGGATCAAGGGAAATATTTGAAAAACCACTAGATGAGAACTTTCCAAAATTGATGAAAGACCTCAACCTGTATTTCCAAAGAGGTAAGTAAAATTTTTAAAACAGAATAAATAAATAAAAATCCCCACATTGGCATATTATAGTCAATGATGCAGAGCAGATATAAACCCAGATAGAAAAAGACATATACACAAGGTAACATGAATTTAACTACTGCTCACTCAACAGAGACCAGAAAGAAATAGGACAAAATTTTTAAATTGCTGAAAGAAAAAAAATCATACCAACCTAGAATTCTTTTCCTAGATAAATATCCTTCAATATGATGGTGAATAAAAATATTTAAGAGTGTCAGGACTTGCGAGAGCAGGCTTGCACTAGAATGAATGCTAAAAGAAGATACTCAGGATTAAGGGAAAGGGTGCCAGATGGAAGCATAAGATGAATGTGCAAGAAGGAATAAAAAACTACTCTAAATTCTTAAGAGATGCAACGTAATCCACATCGAATTCAAGTGGGCTCTTTTGAAAATAATAGTTAAGCTATTTCTAAAATTTAAAAGAAAATATAATCTAGAACAGCCACAACAATGTTGACAAAGAATACACTTGGAGGACCTTCACTGCCTGATTTCGCATTTACTACAAAGCTATAGTAATCAAAAGACCATGATATTGGTGCAATGGAGACACAAATACACCAGTCAAACGAAATAGAGTACATAAATTGACCCCTACACAAATGAACAATTGGTTTTTTAATGAGCCACCAAGGCCATTCGTTGGGAAGCTTTAACAAATAAATGGTGCTGAAACAGCTGGTTGAATGTATGAAAAAATTAGATCTTAAAATCAATCTTATTCTGTCCACAAAAATTAATTTGAGATTAATCATAGATATGAAATAAGGCCTAGAACAATAAAGTATTTAAAATAAAAAAAAAAAAACCATAGAGAATATCTTCAAGACTTTGGGGTAGGAAATGTTTCCTTGGTCAGAACATAAACTTATCACAAAAGAAAAACACTGATAAAATGGTCTTTTGTAAACATGATAATTTCTGATTAAAACAAAGCTCTAATAGAAAGCTATAGTCTAGGAAAAATACATTTATAACACATATATTTAAGAAAGACTTTACGATAGTATATGGAGACCTACTAAAATCAACAATAAAAAGATTAACAACCCAAGTTAAAAATTGACAACCTAAACAGCCATGTTATAAAAATACATAAGAGTGTCAATAAGCAAATGAAAACTCAAAACTGCACTGATATACTGTTCCACAAGAGTGGGTAAAATTGAAAAGACTGACAATGCTAAATGTTTTCATCAATTTGGAGAAATGGAGCTCTCCTACATTGGTGGTGAGAGTGCAAAATGGCTCAATTAGTTTGGAAAATTGGCCATTTCTTATAACATTAAATATAATCTACCCAATGACCCTGCAATTTTACTCCTTGGTATTGACCGAAGAGAAATGAAAACATGTCTACAAAAGAACTGCACAAGAAAGCTTATGGAAGCTTTATTTATAATAGCTCACTACTTGAAACAACTCAAAGTCCATTTAGAAAAGAATGGATAAACTTATTGTGCTAAACAAAGAACACTTGTCAGGAATAAATGAAAAAAAAAAAAAACCAGCTTACTGATAGGGAGCAACACTGATGAATTTCAACATGGATTAATCATATGAAAGAAGCCATGCACAAAATAGTATTTAAAATACCATTGATATAAAGTCCAAGACCAGCAAATCTTGAAATTAATTGTGTTAGAAATCAGAAAGTTTTTGCTTTTGAGGGAGTGTGGATTTAGTGAAAGGAGAAGGAAAATGTCTGTAAAGATGAAAATACTCTATATTTTAAGTGAATTAGTTTACACAGGCAGATGCATAGGCCAAAAGTCATCAAAAAATATATAACACTGGTGCATTTTTGCATGTTGATTATACCTCAATATGGACAAACAGCCCAATAAAACAAAAGGGCAGAAGACTTGGCAGTTCACAAAAAAAGACACAAGAATGACGAGAAAGCACATGAAAGATGCTCAATATCATTAGTCATCAGGTAAATGAAAATTAAAACCAGGAGTAGATACCACTTTATGTTCATTAGAATAGCGACATTTAAATAGATTGACAAGAATGTGGAATAAATGGAATGCTCATACATTGCTGGTAGAAGTGTAAAGTGCTAAAATCAGTTTAGAAAATCATTTGGTGGCTCCTTATAGTAAAACATAAACATCACCTTTGACATAGAAATCCTACTCCTAGGTATTTACTTAAGGGAGGAAACATGTCCACACAAAAAATTCTTATCAAGAATGTTTATAACTGTTTTATTAGTAATATTCCCAAACTGAAAAAAAGTTCATCAATGGAATACTATATTCCATTAATATAGCAATAAAAAATGAATGAACTATACACACAGCAACATGGATGCATGTCAAAAGTATTTTGATCAAAAAAATCCGGAAGCTAAAAAGCACATACTGCCTGAACCTGTTTATATGATTTCCTAAAGAGGCAAAACTGGTTTGTGGTTGTAGACCTCAGAAGAGGTGGTCTGCAGAATGTAGAAATGGATTGGAAAGGGCCATGAAGGAAATTTCTGTGGTGATGTGGTGACAAGAATGTTTTATACTTGATGGAGGTATAGTCAATCATTAATAATTTTTTCAAAACTCATCAAATTTTATACTTAAGATCTGTGCTTCACTGTGTATAAATTTTACCTCAATAATAAAAAGGAGCTTACAGGAATGATCTCCCAAACATGACATAACTGCCCCACTAGGGTAGCTACTACTTCTGCCAAAATCAAAGACCACTATTAAATGTACAGGTTAAAGGACTGTGAGGTGGCGTAGTTATAGCCTAATCAACAGGTTGGGAAACCAGCATCAGCAAGCCACTGATGGAGCAACTGCAAGCCACTGATGGAGCAACTGCACTATCATCTCACATGAAGCTGATATCTGGAGACTGGAATGCATAGTCTGGCTGCGGTCCTTCCGCAGTGGACTGTTGACCACCATAAACTGGGGCTGAATACTGGAATATGACTGGAGAGAAAAACAAAGTCCACATCTTTATGTTTTTGTTTTCCATAGCCAAAAGGCAGCAAGAAGGTAGCCTGTGCCTCATTTACACTTCCAAACTTGCAGAGATAGAAATAATTGGTGAAACATATCTTGAAAGCAGAATTCTAGCTCTAAGAGAGTATGGGAAATACTGTTTTCATTTCTCTAGAGGAGGAAGACCCAAAAGAAGGATGTTGCAACAGAGACCAAGCATTCATCAACCATATCCAACAAAGGTTTAAGTACCATTATTATTTATATTTGACAGACACTGAGCCTTAGCAATGCTAAAATTAATTTGTTATTAGGGCTGAAAATTGAATGCTACAATTTCTAACCACTAAGCTCTACTCCATAAGTCACACTCTGCTCTTCTTTGCATTGTAATTACTCTACCCCAGTATTTTATCTGGTCTGATCCAAGGTCTGTGATCCATTGAATAATGACACTGGAAGTTTAGTTTGGAATATTGAGAAAGTGAATCTGAGAAAAGTCTCATCACCTGAGGTTTACTTTTTAAAAAATATCCAGACATTTTTAGCTAGTCATTTTCAATTAAATGAAACATAGTTATATGATTAGACTTAGATGAGCCACTGAGAAATTCGCCAATCTAATTGAAACTAAAAATAATTGGAAAGCCTATCCATGATGCCTCAAACTGTAGGAAATATTAACTTTATCAGTGACTTTGCACTGAAAATTATTCTGGGCCTGCCGAGACAAGGCTTGCTATAGAGAATGGTGTTGCAGAAGTTTGAGTCTATATGGCGAATTAATAAAGATCATCATTCTGGGTCCTTCAAAGTTGTATTTCACATTTTACTTTGCAAATTACTTCAAAATTTATGTTTCTGTCTTGGCATGAGATTAGTTTAGCCACCTAAAGGCTAGCAACAGTGTCTTTTGACTGACGTCTCTGCGTTGGGAGTTAACTTTGAATTTGCATTTCAAAGCATCAATTTGTAGGCAGCAGAAGCCTGAGACTTTTCTAGAGCCCATTCTACCCTGTTAGAGAGATAGTTCCTGGACACCAAAATGTTTGAGTTGTGCTTGTGGTCACTGTCAATTTTCATAGATCTTCATTTCCTCTGACTTATCAGAGCCTGTTAGGTAATGAGAAGAAAATGTACAATGCTGTGCTCCTACTGTCATGTACTACTCCTTCATTGTCAACTCTACTGGCTTCTGTGAGGAGAGTACAAAGCTTAAAGGAGTAGTTTGAGTCCTTGTCACAGTTAAAAATTGATATATTCAAAGAATAAGCTTCTTGCTGGTGTCCAGTTTTTGTTACATTTTTTTTGTTTGTTTGTTTAAATCCAAGAGAAATATTTTTTCTAGAATAAGATTTGGAATTACCCTCAAGCAGTTATTTAGCTCAGGAAATGCTTACTGAATACCTAAATCAGTAACAAAAAAGGAATTTTGTTGAGAAAGAAATTAGTGCAAATAAAATATTCATGGCTAGTAAAACAGTATTAATAATTACATGGATGAAAAATAATGTTAAAATGGAATTTCACTAAGTGGCCTTGTGAAAGAAGAATGAACACAAGAAGATATAATTGTTTATTAATTTGAAAAATAGGAGGAGGTGTGGACTTATGTGAATATTGTTTCTTATATTTATTTCTGTCTATAAATAATAATTTTTTAAACACTTGCATCAGCAGGAATCAGTGGATGGAAATAACAGTGTAATAGAAAAGTATAAAAAATTTTAGGTAGTATAAGATAAAAGAAAGTACCAGGTAGAATGAATCACATAATATATTGCCAGTTGCTGGTGTAGCCAAATGTCCTCAGAAGGGAGTTGACCAAGCAGAATTGATCTCCTGTCTCCAGAATACTAACACCTTGCATAGCCCTATCACATGTGATAGGATGCCAAAGACGCAAGAAGTAAATCATAAACTAAGGAAGGGCTCAGTGAAGTAGTTAAATAGAACTCAATAAATACATATGTGGTATGAGCTATGGCAATGCTAGGAATTAGAAACATGAAAAATTAGAAAACAGGGATTGTATGTGTGTATTTTAATTAATTTCTTTATAAGCCAAAATTTCCACTATGTTTTTGAGTTAAAGTAGCCTATAATGCATTAAACTGAAACTTGTGCAGGGTGTAAGCTTGAGTTTCAGCATATTTTATCTCTCATAAAAACTCTTACTGATTAGTGGCAGATACTTGAATGGTTCTATGAGGATGTATTGTGAAACTACAACATTGTAAGAGTGTCATAA
This sequence comes from Theropithecus gelada, assembly GCF_003255815.1. NCBI lineage: Eukaryota > Metazoa > Chordata > Mammalia > Primates > Cercopithecidae > Theropithecus > Theropithecus gelada. Next base: position 133,489,292 of record NC_037670.1, read on the forward strand.
TCAATTTCTTATGTCTGCAGTGATTATAGAAATGGAACATGGGAGCATGACTTCTTACCATGAACAAGACTTTTCAAAACAGGAATTTCATATAAACTAGGGCTCAAATCAGACCAGGACTGAAAATCTGTCACACTTCTAATGTTATGAAGTTGATGGGTTTGATGATAAATAGATGGCTAGTGTTTGTATATTCTGAGGACCAATTAGAATCTAAATCTGTGCCTAATAGACAGCCTAAACTCTGATTTTAAGAAAAACCTGAAGTCACATTTAATCAGTTGATTTTTGGTTTGGAATCTTAAAGATTTGAGGAGCAGGCAGATTTAGCTAACAGAATCTTTCTGGTTGATGAAGGCTGAGGTTGGTTGAACATTAGTGTTTCTTTTTAGATCTCTGGTTTATGAATTTATAAATGGCATTTAAAATCTTCTTCTTGACCTTCTTGACAAAGGTCATAAGGACTCCATAGGCTTAGGGTATATCAGTGAGGGTGCTCACTTGAGTTCAGATAGCAGCACATTCTGGCCTTAAGGAAACTGGTTAGCAGTTCTTGCAGATATTTCTTCGATGGCTTGTTTATTTGCTTTTAAGCTAGGTGTATTAGTCAGGGTTCTCTAGAGGGACAGCACTAATAGGATAGATGTGTATATAAAGGGGAGTTTATTAAGGAGTATTGACTCACATGATCACAAGTTGAGGTCCTACAATAGGCCTTCTGCAAACTGAGGTGCAAGGAAACCAGTCCAAGTCCCGAAGCTGAAGAACTTGGAGTCCGACGTTCAAGGGCAGGAAGCATCCAGCACAGGGGAAAGATGTAGGCCAGAAGACTAAACCAGTCTAATCTTGAAACGTTCTTCTGTCTGCTTTTATTCTGGCCACACTGGCAACTTATTAGGTTGTGTCCACCCAGATTGAGGGTGGGTCTGCCTTTCCCAGTCCACTGACTCACATGTTAATCTCCTTTGGCAAAACCCTCACAGACACACCCAGGATCAATACTTTGCATCCTTCAATCCAATTAAATTGACACTCAATATTAACCATCACACAGGCTTTTAGGAAAAGCAGGCATAGTAATAGAATGCTTCCGAATATCAGACAAAATTGGATGCAATCTGTGAGTTTGTAGGCCAAATTCAATGATTCAGTTGGAACGTCTAACTTTGAGACTATCTGGATGTGCAAAACCAAAAGATATGTCAGAGAAAAGAAATGATTAATGCAACAGTGCTCTTAGCAATTTTAATTATAATGGAAAACTGTCTGCTGGAGCAGATAACTGGCAGAAATTCTAGCATGCAGATATTTGTTTGCTGTGGAAGAGTGGTAACTTTTGAAGTTGGAAGGCTAGGAATCCAAGCAGGGTACTTGCAAGTGAGACAGGGTCCCAGCTGTCAGTATACTCTAGTCAATGAATTGGTGACATTGGGCTGATGAGTAATATCATGAGGCTCCTACTTCTCTTACCTGGATCCAGTTTTATAAGGCAAGTTAAAACCTATGGAAGGATGCTATGACCAGGCTCAAAATTAAGGGCTGGAAAGATGTAAGGAGGAGAATGTGACATGAATGTTAAATTCTATTCAATTTTTAAAGTTTTCTGTGGATGTAACTTTTATAATCTCTTTGCAAGTCTATTCTATTGATTCAGGAAGTTAAAAATAATTTTTCTAGTTACATAATTGATTGCTCTTTTAGAAATAAAATTATTTTTATTCTATAGCTATGAGTGTAGGAAAACAGTGTACTCCTGAGAGAACAAAAGCAAACCAAACCTATAATCAGAAGCAAGAACTAGCCTTGAAGTATCTTCATGGATCCTGAGGAGTTTAGGAGTGGAGTTGGAAAAACCACTAAGCTTGTAAAGCTCTATCATATATATACAATTTTCATTGTCATCTAACATATTTTATAACATATAACATAAATATACAACCTAAGTTTTCTGAAACTACATACATCTGTGTAATCAGTGACTGGAACAAGAAACATTGGTAGCATCCTGGAAAGCCTCTTTTGTGCTCCTTGTAGTCACTAATCCCCCAATAAGGATAACTGCTATTCTGACGTTTAACCCCAGTGGTTGATTTTTGTACTTGATATAAATGGAATTCTATGGCAGGTGCCTTTTTTGGGGGTGGGGGGTGGTCTGTCTGCTTTCCTTCATTTTACTTGTGAGGTTTACTCATGTTATTATGACCAGTTACAGATTGTTTATTCTCATTCCTGTATAATATTCCTCTGTGTGATATATGCCATGATTTCTTTATCTAGTCTACTGTGTTTGGGCATTTAGATATCTTGCAGTATTGAGCTATTAGACATAGGACATCTATAAAGATTTTAGTACATATCTTTTGGTAAATAGGTACAGGTATTTCTTTTGGTCATAAGCCAAGGAGTGGAAATTTTGGGTCATTAAGGCTAAAAATATTCAGCTTCAGGAGACACTGGCAAATGTTTTTTCAAAAAGGTTATGCAATTTACACTTCCTCTAGCATGTCTGAGAATTCCAGAGTCTCACCAACACTTGGTGGTATTTGTGTTTCCTAGTTTAGTCTTTCTAGTAGATATCATATTGTGGTTTAAATTTCATGTCCCTAAAAACTAATGAAATTAAACACCTTTTCATGCCTTTGTTCATTATAATTTTAAGTTATTTTTCGTGTTTACTTATATAAGTTTACCAACTTCTTTACTTAGTCAATATTCATGAATTTATCAGATTGATTACTAAATATTATAGTGTGATATTTTATAGCAAAATTGATTCTTAATTATTGGATATTTGGATTATTTCTAATATTTTCTTTCTAAATTATATGAGACTGTTTTGCTTAGATGATTTCCATAGGGATATGATCCTATTAACAGATGGAATTACTCAGTTAAATCCTATGCTATAAACATCTTCATTTAATGGATAAGAAAACTGAAGCCTTGAAAGGTTAAATAATTCTATCCAGTCACATGGTATGTTTGATTACAAGGTTGATCTAATTAGAGCACCAGACTAGAATAAACAAATGTCATTAGAACCCACCATTGCAACTACTGTCACTTAGTAAAATGTGTGGACATTCCTAAGAGAGATGATGAGTTTAAAACAATCACATATCCTTTATGAAGTGAGTAGTTTATTAACCTTAATCTATGCTGCCATTTATAAATCAAATAAAGATATATCATTAACTGATCATAAAAGGCCTTAGCTAAAAGAAACTACTGTACTTCATGTGTCTTCTACTCTAGACTCTGTGCTTTCACTAGTCTAATTCTCTAATTTCAGTGTTCACTCTTCTGTCTTCTCAAAATGACATAGTAAAATAAAGTGTATGCTTCAAATTTCTCTAATTTTTTTGCAACAAAAATATAGCAGTAATAGATTAAATGTTTAAAAGGGAAATAAAAATACATATCGATGCTCAAAAAATAGTTATTTCTCTAGATTAGAAATGGAAGGAAAACACAAAGCATCAAACAAAACAGAGCTCTGAATCTGGAAATGGGAAAAGTTTATCTTCTATGGGGTGACAGTGTTTAAGTGTATTTGAAGCCAGGAAGCGGGTAGAGCTGGGAACATGGCATGTTCTCAAAACATTTGGAAGGAAAGATGTGATTGTTAATTGCCTGCGATATGGCTTTTATGTACTTCAATACTTACAGAAATAGGGAAAAAGGTAATAAGCCTTATGGTCATTATTATTAGTACTTACATATTTTTACCTGTCCAACGGGAAGATAAATATCCCTGAGTTCACCAAGAGATAGGAGCTTCAAGGTGCCCGTGTTAGACCTACTTCTGCATGGCACAGACATCGTAGGTCAGGGTAGTACTGAAAGAAAAATGGGTATGTGGAAGAGAAGAAAAACCGCGACAGTAATAACAAAAGCAACACCACCACTAAAATTGCTTAAGATGAGCCTACAAACCAATCTTGCACAGCTTATAAGTCAAGCCAAGGAAGGTTGCTGCTGAATTAACTAATGAGGAAATAACTCATTCATACAAAATAAAAATAAAGAACAATCTAAAAATTACTTAGAAATATTTCATTGTTAAATTCAGAGGTTTAATAATAGAAATCAAACTTATAAAAACCAAAAGCAAAAAGGAAGAAAAAATATATATGAAAATAATTAATAAGTTGTAGAAATGAAAAATGTAGACTTGTAATAAAAATATTCTAGCTAAACTTTAATCTGTACAGAGTTGAGGGAATCCAAATAATCAAAAAATGGTTGTGAGGTACCTTTTAGCGAGATACTGAGATAAATAAAATATATAAAAAGAGAATTTAAGAATTCAAATATAAAAGAGAAGTTAAGGACCAGAAAAGATATTAATAGAATAACAGTACCAGAATGCAACAGACACATATAATCAAGGAAGAGGACTAAAGGAAATAAAAGATTAGTATTTCAAAAAATAATAGCTGCAATTTTTTTAAACAAAGCCTGTAAACTAAAGATTGAAATCCATGTTCATGGATCAGAATAGATAATAAATCCACACCAAAACATTATCCTGAAACTAGCAGATATCAAGAAAAGTGAAATTTTATGTGTGAGTAGGAAGGAAAGACAAATTTTACACAGTAATTAGAATCACAGCAGACTTTTTTCATCAGCAATGCCAAGTACTAGAAGACAAGGAGATATTATCTTATATAAAATGCCAAACAAATTTAACACTGAAATTAAGGTATTGCCATGGATACAAAAAAGAACTGTTTTCCCTTCTGTAAACAGCTTCTGAGAGAATTATTAAAGGATGTATTTCAAAAGGTGGGATATACAGAAATTTATAAAAACATGACCACAGTTTAGCTCAGATGTCATTAAATATTTTCTTTAAAGGGCCAGTTAGAAAATATTTTAGGTTTTGCTAAATCATCATTTCTGTGGCAAAGGATAAGACATAGAGGATGGTATGATTATGTCCCAATACAACTGCTTTTTTACATAAACAGGAGACAGAAAAGATATGACCTACAGCTGTTGACCACTATTCTAGATCACAAAGAGAGACTCAAAACACTCCAAAAATGTAATTACCTCTCTCTGTCTCTCATGTGGTCTGGTGGTACCCAGCATCAGAATTAATATAGAAATGGCACAGAATTTTTCAATCTCTGTATTTGCAATATCCACACAGTCATGTAATGCATAATGGCATTTTAGTCAACGATGGTTCACATATACAACGATAATCCCATCAAATAATAACACCATATTTTTGCTGTAACTTCTCTATGTTTGGATACACAAATACTTACCATTGTGTTACAACTGCCTGCAGTATCCAGTAAAGCCACATGCTAAGGTTTGTAGCTTAGTAGCGATAGGTTATACTATATAGTGGAGGTGTATAGTAGGCTATACCATCTAGATTCGTGTATGTTCACTCTACGATGGTCATACAACAACAAAAGCATCTAATGAATTTCTCGGAATGTGTGCCCGATGGTAAGTGATGCATGACTGTATTACAAGCTTATACCTGTATGAGAATTTGGCAACAATATGTGTATCTTGATCATCATTTTTATTTTACCTGTCCAATTTTGTAGAATTCTCATCTCATCAGAAGAAAGGTTTATATGTATGGAGAGGCCATCACTGTTCCCTGAAACACTGGGGTCAGATAGGTCTCTGTAGATTTCTGTGCCTTTGGATAAAACGAAAGTGTCTTATAAACTGAAAGCCACATGGAAAACTTCACATGATTACTCAGATGCCTTTTGCTGTTTCAGTTTCTCATTACAAAGAGCCTTACCACAGAGAAACAACTTTCTCTCAGGGCTGGATTTAGCAGAAGGTGTGTGTTCATTTAATTTATTCACACCCAATGCAAAAGGGTTGCTTTCATATTACTGGTTATTGGCAGAGTTAGCAATTTTTTAAGTTAATTGACTTCTTGGCACTAAAGATTATACTTTTAGAAACACGTTTATCAGAAGAAATAAGAAGCAAAAGCTGAGCCTAAGTTCCTAAATCATTCTCGGATTTTATTATGGCTCGCTCATTCATGCAATTTGAGATAGAAACTCTGGACCCAGGCGAGCCAGACATGCCTGTTACTGTTAACAAAAAAGATGTATTATGGAAAGTTCTTATCTGCCAATGACTAGAAATGTGTTTTTTTTCTAGCTCTGCATTATTCTGAATACTTAGTGAAAAATGCATGTTTCTTTTATTTTTTTACCTTTTTTCAATAATATTAAATATGTAATATTAAATGTTAAATTTGTATAGTGTAGGTTTTGTATCAGAGGTCAAAATATAAAATTTGTACAATAAACTTATATTTAGTGGACTTCAAATGGTTATGAATTTATAAATCTCAGTCATTTGGACAATAAAAATTTACTTATGTCCTTCATTGTTCCAAAAATAATTCAAGAAGCTTCAGGTGTAAAATATGAAAAGCAAGATGAAAATTAAAGTAAGTGAAGCAAACAGGTGAAAAAGAAAATTGAGGGGAAATAATTTCAACTAGAATTAAAATTCATTATAAAATTTGTGATATTAGATACTTAATGCCTACTAAAGTGTGCCATAAATTTGGCTCTTAGCTTCTAGGTAGCCAAAGCAAAGAGAGAGAAAATATGATGGTTAAGGAGGAGCTATTTTTTTCTTGGTAGCAAACCAGGGGTCTTCATAAAGGAAACATTGTGATGTGCTGAACATATGCTTGCAATAAATATTTCAGAGAAAGCTTGCAGCTAACACACTATACAACAAAGTCTAGTTTTGTAAAAGTAGTTCAGTTCTATCACAGGTTAAGATGGCACAGGTCAAGTATAACTACTGACTTGAAATCTGGGTTGACAACAAGGAAACTACAAGGATAATTTTGGAATATCTGTGGGGAGAGATAAAGTGAACATCCTTTAGCTAATACTCCACTAAAATTCTATAATTGAGCTTTTGAGATGAGTAGTATAACAGAAAATTCAATGCCATATTCTTCAGTAAATATCAAAAGTACAGAATTTTGAAGTGTCTTTTTTCTTAACTTTTATTTTAACTTCAGGGATACAAGTGCGGATTTGTTACGTAGATAAACTTGTGTCATGGAGATTTGTTGCACAAATTATTTCATCACCCAGGTATTAAGCCTAGTAGCCATTAGTTATTTTTCCTGATCCCCCCTCTGCTCCCACTCTTGTACTAGGTTGTTACACATTAACATTCTTTTTTAGGGCAAATAAAACATTTAAACTGATTTGTCTATAGCTGACCAGTTTAATTTCACTGAATCAGGCTAACAAGGATATAAAGCTTATGTTTTGTGTTTATGATTAGAGATAGCATTTTGGGGAAATCAAGATGACTTAAGTTTTGCTTATGGGGTTTATGGGATTTGGTTTTGGAATATATCTAAACTGTGGCCTTTATTTTTATTTTTCTTGAACAATAAGAATCTACATTTTGCAGTGGGCTTTGGACACATTTTGCAAAGCATCGCTCTAGACATGGTGAATCTCTCCTCTAGGGCTGAGATTACTGCCATGTTAGTAAAAATTGTCAGTGGGCTATTATTAACAAATTTTGTTTCATTTGATTTTCCCCCTTTGGAGGTGGAAGATTATGTCTCTTTTTCATGGGATTTTTACAAGATTGCTTTCATTCATTTAAATCTAGATGTACAGGGAAAGATAAAGGAGATTCTCTGGGGGTAACATAAAAATCTCTCCTAGTTAAGAATTTTCAGTGAATGCTGTACAATGAAATTGCCAGGCAACAACTTTGTATTTATACTGTATTAATATAGTTCATCGACTTTTAGTATTATTATTCTTGAAAACTTTTTATTGTTCACAGTATGCCTGAGGGAGACCCTATTATTTATAGTTGTGTAGCTATAAACAGACATGAGCTGCATTACTAAGTATCCAAAAAAAATGGGGCATAACCAGGCAGAGGAGGCAGTTTTGCTTCCAGCATTCCACTTATGTGCTGGTGAAGAATGGATCACCTGGCCACTTGCTTGAGTGGTTCAAGCAGGTGAAGAATTTGCATATTTTAGCTCAGCTGCAATCCAGTCATTTGCCTTCTTAAGAACAGAGCTGCCAAAAACATTGTGTCATGCTTAAATTCCCACTAACAGCAGTAACAAAGAATGAACTCTTCTTTCTCTGTCTTAAACTCTGGATTAATTTACCTAATCATTTCCAACATTACGTTTTCAGAGTCAAACACTGAATGATGTAAATTTCTGACTAAAATATCAAAACTGACATGCATTCTTTCTATCATTTTCCAGACAAGTGTGTTGGGTTGTGGGGATGAAGGGATGAATAAAGCTGATAGCCTCAAGGCATTTATATCTAACACTCACTTCATTATTGGGTTCTGCACTGGTGTTTACGTTACTCTTTATCCACTCAGATAATTTCTCCTTGTGAGACAGGTCACCAGGTGAAGAAATCGCTTCACTAGTTTATTTTCTATTACCAGGGTTTTAAAAATCTTATGTTTGGGCAACAGATGTTGCTATGTTTCTAATATCAGTGAGTAGAGGTAGCAAATGAAATAATTTTTTTCAGGAAAATATCAGAAGGACAAAAGGAAAAATGTAGAGTAGGCAATGAAGCGGCTATGATTTTCTTTTCACCCAAAGAGAACACAATCTACGGAGGTGTCGTGTTGCTTATGTTGATGTTGTAGATTGTCTTTTAAGGTGAGTGAGTGAGTAAGTGAGTGAATGAGATGTTGGCAGTTATGTTCAGATGATACAGAATTCTGGGACTCTTGAATGAGAGCAGTTTTCATCAGTCAGTGTGCAGCAGTCTTGCCTTCTTGTAAGAGTGGCCTCAAATGAAAGCCCCTGCAAAATGGCTTTGGATGCAAACTTGGTTCCAACTTCTGTAGAAAAGTCAAGTGTAAGAAACACTGACTAATCAGGAAGATGGTTGATGAGTTAAAAATGGGTGATGACAGGAGTTTGACACTGCAGTAGGCTATGACTCTGTCACTGCACACCAGCCTGGGTGACAGAGTGAGACCTTGTCTCTAAAAATAAAAGGGGTATTCTATTCCAGCTGGGTGACAAAAAGTAAAGTTAGGACAAGTAATAACTGATAAAAAGTGATGTTAACATGCAACATCAGTGAGGAAATTAAATATGTATCCCTGGACTACTTATTTATCTAATTGATATATCATCTACTTAAGTATTTTCAGTGAATTTGTGGTGTATACTTGTTTCCATTTTGTTAAATTATTTTATTAAAAGCCAACCAAAAAGAACTATGAGTTTAGAAATATGTTACACACACACACACACACACACACACACACACACACTTGCCTGTGTTAATTTTATCTATGGGGTGTTTGGTTATTAGAACAAAGGACCACAGGAAGAGATCACTGATTTAAGTACCTACAGGGTGAAGAAAGAAACTACTTCATGCAGATTGGTTGTGAGATTGAATTAAAGAAATTTTCGCCAAACATGGCTTCTTCAGCTGATACTCTTCACGTAGGCATACAACATGAGCTTCCCAGACTGATTTCCTTGTTCATTCTCCCTTGCTTTTCTTGAAGAGGATATTTCTTTTCCACACAGCCTTTGCCTGTACTCAATATTCACTTCAAATCCTTCCTCAGGGTCTATGACCTTCAGGGAGGCTTCACTGAATCTCTCTTTCTGACCCTGATCATACTGTTCCTTCAACCTTGGCACCAACATATTAGATGGACAATAATTCAGTGGCTTTTTGCTGTGTCAAGGATTACACAGAAAACTCACCCAAAGGACAGACAAATGCAGTCTCTTCCTCTGCAGTCTGATGTCTCATCTCACAGTGGAAAGGAAGTGTGAGCTGAGGACTGAACTAGGGAATGCAATGCTTGACTTCTAGTCCACATTAGGCACTCGGTCACCCATGGAACCTGGGCTAGTTAGGCATCTCTCCAGTTCTTCAAGGAATAATGCCTGCTCACCAGAAGACAAAACTAATGTGACAGTTCAGAGGTAAAGGGTAAGAATGTATTTTGTAGACTGTAAAGTGCTCTATAAGTGCAAGAATTTTGTATTGTTTTCATTCTCCCTTGTCTACAGCCCTGGCCTCCTGAGCCTACGACTTGTGCAGTCACAAGGGCCTTGCTCTCAGAAGGTGTCACGCCTAGTTCAATGCTCTGCTATCACCATCTTGAAATTCTCAACAATTCTGTCTTTTAATTTGTATTTTGTAAGTGAAGTCCAGTGGGAAAATGGAGCACCAGAGATGTACGCACATGTGTAACATGGATGTCCACAGTTCCTTACTGCCTCATTTGCACATAGCACAGAAGTCTAGTGAATATATGACATATGGGAGTTCAGTAATACTCAAAGCCACTAGGAGATAGGATGTTATGTCTATGACTGACTTCCCTAGAGGCCACACTGTCCTTTTGAACCAAAACTTGCTTCTAATCCAGAAAGAAGGCAATGATGGCATTCTCAAAACATACCCTATCATGCTCGTATTTGTGTTACTTCGTTGCATTAGCTAACCACTTACATTGAAAATATTGACATAAAAGGAAAGGGAGATATAGAGCAACTAGATTCTTTCATTTTCAGTTCTTTCTTACTCATCACTCAGGCAGAGAGTGTTGCTCGAATGTGTGTACATCAAGAAGTGAAATGAAGATGGTGATGATCGCACAGCAATATGAATATACACAATACCACTGAATTGTATACTTACCCATGGTTATGTTATATTTATTTTAGCAAAATTACATTTACCAACATGATTTGTTTTAACCTATTTTTTAAAAAGCAGTAAAATTAAAAGAATTAACTTAATTCAGAGCAGGAAGGTCTTAGCATCCTGACTGGGCCTAAAAATAAAACTGACAATGAGAGACAAACAGGAGATAAGCCTACTAATAAATAAATAAATAAATAAATAAATGTTACATGACATGAGAGATAGCCTTTAGAAGGGAATGAAGATCAAAAGAAACGGGGAAATTTGTGTGTATTTTACGCTATGTCTGATTAAAGAATCTAGCTGTGAAGCCGCGTGATTGGGCACAAAGGGTTATGCTCTGATGATAATACATTGGGAATTCAGCCAGTCCTGTTTGTTCAGATTATTTTCTGTGTCTCTGTGACATTCCTGTTCTCCAGGTTTAGGGCCAGATGCCTGTCACATGAAGGTGTTTAGGGGAGAAGGAGAGAAGGAAGTCAGAGAGTTACCTTCCTAGGTTTCAGGGCCTGCTTTCAGGAAGAAAGGAGAATTGAGAAGATCAGATAGACCATATGTCTTCTGCAGTTTTCTTAGTTTTCTTCAGGTTAAAATACCTGTTATGCTAAGGTGCCTTATTTTGGGATATCACATTCTGAGCCCAACATTAGTTTTGTGGAATCATTCCACCATTCTGGTAAGATTGATGTACATAGACATATACAAGATAAGGAATACAAATTGTGTAATTTGGTGATGCTACATATGAGTAAAATGCACTCATTTTTATTTAAAATGGACATTGTGTAAAATAAAGAATGGTCAGATTCATATAAATTATTTAAAATTTTAATTTTTTAAAATTTAGAATGCTGTTAAATGGCAAATAATAAACACCATGAAGAGAGAGAGACTGTGGAAGAAAGGAAAAAAAAATAGTAATTTTAATAGCACAGCTTTTTTCCTGCCTTTTGTACAAGAGGCCCCACATTCCATTTTGTATTTTACCTCACATTATGTAGCTAGCACTGTTCATCTGTACTATGTTTACATTGGTGAGGAATGTTTTTGTAAAAGGTAAAGAATACATAACCCCACATATGTAGATTTCTGGGCACAAAGTACTTAGTGGAATGCTCAAGATAGAGATGTACGTTATTAATGTGAGCCTTTTATTCATTTTATGTTGTTAACAAGCTTATTCTGTGGGTTCTCTTGACTTGCTTTTTCTCCTTTGATCTATATTTTGATATATGTGGTCTTTGAGAGACACATTCAATGTCTCAGCCTCACATTTAATCAGTGACAACATTTAACTATAAAAACCTAATGAAACAGGATTTTAATTGTTCATAACCATTTTATCACTTTTACTAATTACCTTGTGGGTTTTTCATACATCTTCTTAAGGTTAAAATCATTCTCAAAAAGAAAAGAAGAAATAAAGAAAGACTTTTGAATTCCTACAAGCCTTTTCAAGTTGTCCTTACCAATTCCATGGCAATAAAAAGAAAAAAGAAATGTTTCCCACGGCTGTGAAGACCCCTCAGTGCTAAGTTGGGCACTGAAGGCTGGTCTGTCTCCTTTTTAATCATTTTTTACATCTGTGGTTCTTTTTTGTAACTTTTTATATAGAATTTATCTTTAAATGTTCCTTATGCTAACATTTCCATATATTACTGATTACTGTCAGGAAGAAGATAGGAATATCAGTAAGTTCTTTTCTTTACTATATTTCCTTTATGTCATTTTATCTTTTTTTCTCCCTTCCTGCACCTACATGACTGACTCAAGTGCTTGTCATCTTCAAAGCACACTTGGGGCCTGTGACACAGCTGCCAGGAACTAGGCAGACAATGATCCTTGGAATCTTACTGTTCTTTTCAATGTGAAAGGGTCAGGAAAGTCTACCCTGTTGCCCACTTGGTAGGTGTGTCTAAACTTAAACTTTATTTTTATTTTTAAGGGATATAAAATAGGCTCTCTTTTTCAGTAAGAAAGATCCCACTGTCCTTCTATCAATAAAGCCTGCACTTCAAATTGTATTTTTGTATGGAGCAATGATTCATCAACATTCCTTTTCATCATCCACTCTGGGACTAACAGCATGCTGCAAAAGGCACACTTGCTGGGGTTGTCATATGGCCCAGTGTGTGGATGTGAAACAGATTGTTCACAGACAGATTTGTTAGAACTTGATTCCTGTTCCACTAACATGCTTTATCAAACATCACCAAATATCCCAAATCTAGTGAATACTTTTCTGTGAATGGTGTAGGGGAAGAAAAAATACTTCTACTTCTACCCTTCTAAATTTTCATCTGGGACTCATGTAACAGAAAACAAATAAGAGAAAAGTAAACAAACTTCTTAACATCTATATCTCATAAACACAAGGGAGATACTCAGGGAATGAGTAATTCTCAAAGGGGTAGCTTAAAACTCTGGTTTATATAGCATCTTCAACTGAAACAAAGAAAAAAGATATGAAGAAGATTGCCTGTAGGGAGGTGACCAGGAAAAATATGGTAAACAAGAATAAGATTTGTTATGCAGATTTAAGTCCCTGCCTTCCCTATTGATGAATCTCTTGGGATTTAGTCTTCCTTCTTTTCCTGGTACAGAGAGGGAGACACTCTTGAAAGGAGATTTTCTTTATAGATGCATTTTTTTTTTTTAATTTTTACAAAAGGGTATGTTCTCTTCTGTGTTTAGAACTTCTCCTGTGTATGCTGTTTCTCAAAATAATCCTTGTGCTAAAAAGACATATCTGGGGCTGGCATATTCTGACCTCCTCCAGTCATGTTTCGGAATGGCGTATTCTAGTCTCCTGCAGTAGTTAATTCTACTTCTTTGTAGCATTTGAACCCTGACACTTTTTCTCTTGATTTCTAGGACATAATTTTCTCTTTTCAATCTTTCTCTTTATGGCTGTATGCCTTTCTTCAGCTGCTCCTTTCCCCTACCATTTTCTCTGACATGACAATATTATACAACACTTGATTCCCCACCCTCTTTTTATTTTACTCTATAATATTCTCTCTTGGTGATCTTATTCAAACCCAAGGCTTCAACTGCTATAACTACCTAGCTGATCTGTCTCCTGCCAAGCCCTCTTTCTAGAGTTGTTCTTTACATATATATCAATTAGGAAAGTGTCAGCTGTAACTAACAGAAAATTTGACAAACAGTAGCTGAAAAAAATAGGGCATATTTTTTTCCACACATATTAACTATTAATTCCAGAGGTAGGCAGCCAATGGCTTTTGCAGGAGTCCTTCTAGTCATTAATATCCCAAGTCCCAGCTGCCTTTCTGCTCCAGAATTATTATATTGTTTTTTGTCATAATGCTTGTTGCTTCCTAGTCACACAATGGCTGTTGCATCTCTTGGCATTGTATCCACGATCCAGAAAGAGAGAAAAAGGAGGAAGTCTGTCTCTTTTTATTAGGGAACAGAATCTTCACTAGAAAACCCACCAAGCACATATTCAGATATATCTGATAAACTGTCTACATTGGCACCCATAATTCAACGTGGACTGTAAGATTATTAAGATTTTTCTCCTTTGTAATTGAGAAAGGCAAGGCTGAATGTAGTTATGCATAGCTCATCCACAGTTTGGGTACCCAGTCCACAGTTTGGGCCCATTTATTTACATACTTGACATCTCCACCAGGATATTCCGTGGACACTTTAAACTCAGTCTGTAGATGTAAAATATATATCCCCTCTCCTGTAATCCTTATCTCCAGGAAATTTATTATTGTTTAAAACTGAAACCCAAAGTCCTTCTAGACTCTTCCTACCTCCTTACCCAATTATTTACCAGGCTGTATAACATTAGTATCTTAAAGAAAACTTATTTCCTTTGTTTTTTTTTTTTTTTAAATTTATTTATTATTATTATACTTTAAGTTGTAGGGTACATGTGCATAACGTGCAGGTTTGTTACATATGTATACTTGTGGCATGTTGGTCTGCTGCACCCATCAACTCGTCATTTACATCAGGTATAACTCCCAATGCAATCCCTCCCTCCTACCCCCTCCCCATGATAGGCCCCGGTGTGTGATGTTCCCCTTCCTGAGTCCAAGTGATCTCATTGTTCAGTTCCCACCTATGAGTGAGAACA